>NC_089771.1:6341063-6641063 GCF_040412425.1 Macrobrachium rosenbergii
GGCAGGTGGGTATTCCTGCCTACCTGATGGTAGTTACTGCCTAACCACCTTGCGCAAAGTTTAATGGCCGTTTCCAGCCTACGCCTGAAAGTAATTCCTAATGTAAAGGACCTCAGGTTTGTATAGTTACGAAAAATACAATTTACTTTTAAAAATTGTGATTTTATTATAAAAATGTCATGTCAGCATTACACTGCATACCTTTTTCGTTTTGTGTGAAGGTTTAGGGTAGGAAATCTGCCTTGAGTGAATTTTGTCATAAATTTGATTCTGTTATCGCGGATAGAGTACGGTGAATGTACTGTAAGGTAATTTACTGAACTGTGCTTAGAGTTGTATCTATTCATTAGCTCACAGGAAATTGCCTGTTAGTACTTGTCAAGATCCTTGGGGCTTTTCCACGTCTCATTGTCTATCCAGAGCCCCGGTCTTCAGCCTGCTAGGCTGACGCCTCTCTTTGGCGCCAAGTGTTTGTCCAGTGTTCCATGGAGTGCCCAGTGTCTGAAGTACTTGCTTCGGCAGTACATATTCTAATTGGAATGATTCCGAGAAATCAGCAGGACCCCTGCACAAGGTTGATGTGCAATTTGTGAAGCCTTCCACAATTTTTAATCGCCGCCTAGATTTTTTCATTAGACACACTGTTGTTCTTTCTTGGGCGCTAGTTACCGATGGAATGCCTGGCTCCAGCTTCCAAGTAGTCGCCACCAGTCCCCTTTGCCAGGTGCCTACTCTCCGCTCAACACTTGACATCTGCTCATGAGCTTTGCTTTTCTCTGTTTAAGGATTGTGGCTGGCCTGTGGAGGACTATGTTGTACTGCAGAATTTTGTGGTATGTACGAGGTGTAGTCGAGCCTACGGGTTTTCCAAGTGTCCGCACAGCTATCAAGAGTCTGCAGAGTTGGCAGTTGGTTTGCAATGCCCATGACGCTGCACGATGCTTTGCAAGATCGCTCGGTTGTCTACAATGGAGATGGACCAGGCCTGTCTTTCGCGACAGGGTTTTCTCAGTTTGGGAACCGGTGCCTCGACCTCTCTGCAGCATTTTAGGTGTTCTCACAAGTCCTCTCTCCTCTTCATCTGACTCTTTTTTTCTTGACTTCACATCAGTCTTGATTTAGAACGACTGTCTTGATTGGAGTACTTTGGTTACAACTGGGACAAGGGAACACAATCGGACACCGTCAACTTTTTGCCACAGCCCCGTATTAAAGTTGGACCTACAATGGTGGCTGTATATACTTAGATGAAGAAGGACACTCCCTTCTTCCTCTAAGCCCGGACCTAGTCTTCTACTTTACACCTCGGATCTTGGTCGGGGAACCCACAGGTGAACTGGAAACTTTCCGGGTTCTGCTCCCCAGATGATGGATCCTTCTCACATATGTTAGAGAGCTGTTAGCATTTCTCTTGGGAGCTTCAGTGCTTCTTGACCTTAGTTTACACCTGGACTGCGGTAGTTCTCTCTAGACGAGATTTCATTCCTAGCGTATACGTAGAGAAGAAAGGCTTGTTTTCTCTCTCATTTTCTCTCCAAGCAAGAGAACCTCTACTGTTAACAGATCGGATTCGATTTCATTCAAGTCATCTAAAGTTCTTAAAGATGAACTGAGAGCAGGTACTTCCTTGCGTCCCCTTGTCTAGTGGGGACTGTGGAGTCCATGGGGTAGACTGTCTATGATCCTATTTGCCACCTCAAGGAACCTTCGAAGCTTCAGAAAGCACCAGTACAAGGTTTTTCTGCCAGACTCATCGCTTAAACTAGTGTGGTTGCAGATGTCATTCTGCTAGCCCCATCTACCAGACTAAGTGGGCCTTTTTTGAAGCTGGGGTTACAGTCTCTACCCCTCTTCTTGGAGACATCTATGGTCCATTTTTGGATATCCCTTCTGTACCTGAGGAGATCTACATCTTTTGTACTCTATCAGTAGAGGGTATTCATCTATGCTTAACTAAGTGCTTCAACACAGGGGCCTAGCTTTTGACAACCTTATCTGGTCTTCGACGTGTCCAAGCGAGGAAGGAACCTGGTCTGCTGGAGCCTGAATGTATTCTAAATGACCAACGAGTCCCTTGTTTGATCCCCGGCATTCCTCTTCTCGGCAACCTTACATGGAAGACACCGAGTGACCTCTGACTTCGACTAGGTCGCACTAGTGAGATCCAAGTCATCGTTTAGAGAAGGTATTTTCACAGGGAGATGCTTTGTTCCTCATTAACCCTGGGATTTTTAGCCATAACGAGGATCTATTCAAGCTCTAGATCCCGTTCCTTCCCCTTCAGGAAGTTTACAGACATCATTGACTGAAGAAGAGAGAACCTTCTGTCCAGCTAAAGGTTTTGGGTTTTTACATGAACAGAATCAGACTAAGATTACATCCTGGAAGGGCTTATTTTTGAATGCTTAAGGAAACATTTTGCCTTTTAAGTGAAAGTCAAGGACACCAGAGCAGCCTCTTCCTTCTTAGCTTTCAGGCTTATTTGTCATTTACTTCTATTCCGCTTAGTCCTACTGGAATTATATTCGTCCTCTGCATCTCTGCTTCCATTCCACATAGCTCTACTGGAAGTATACAGTAGTCATCCTCTGTGCCTCACTTTCTTATCAAGTGATCCCGATCTTCTAGCTCGCTGGTAGGCATCAGCTGCTGTCTGGCACCAGCTGTAGAGCTTCCAGAGCCATGAGCTAGTCTGGCTCCCAGCCTGGCACCAGCTCTTGCTCCGAGAGCCTGCTAGCTCCCACGAGCACCTGCTAGCTACCTTGGGCATCCACCATTCCCAAGCTCTTAGTTCAACTGCCGCTCAGCGCTTCTGGCGTCAGCTGCAGCCGGACACCAGATCATTCTCCTGAGCGTTCAAGCCCTCTCCAGCTCTGTGGGAGAATAGGGAGGCCTCTATCCTTTTGGAGTTTTTCAGAGGACCGTCCTTGACTTCTGGTGATATGGCAAGATCCGTTTCATTCACTGACTAGAACGTATTGCCCTCGTGGATTTCTTACTTGGGACACACTCAGAATTAAGAGAGCAGTTTGCCTTCTTTTAAGTAAAGCCAAGGACGTCATAGTAGCCTCTACCTCTTTAGCTTGCATACATTATACCTCGTACTTCCATTCTGCCGTCGAACTACTGGGAATGTAATCGTTCTTCGTTCCTCACTATTTTTAATGGAAATTAAGCAGTGTTGAATCTTTGAGTTCCGTTGAGACCATTTCTAGTGACTGGCATGGTATCACGGAAGGAAGCATAGGATTGTTTTTCCCTACTGTCTCCTCACCTTGTAATAAGGTGTCGGGTTTTTTGCGGAGCCAGGGGGTACATTGTACCTGAAGCACCCACCACTCTCAGTGGATGGGTTGTGGTTTTATCTCAGTGTAGGTGACAATGTTGTCTGGTTGTTTTTATTTTGGTGCTACGCCCAAGGCAAGGGTGAGCACCTATCGTGCTTTGCTAGACGTCGAAGACTTCCTTTGCTGCAAAGTTCCCACTAAGTAGGAGGCAACCCATGGCTATACCGCCACGCCACTACGAGGTAAGATATGCACCTACCAGAGGCAGTATCCTAGTAGCTCTCTTAGCTGATAGTTAACGACAAGCGTTGGTTTTCAATGCTAGCAGTTTTTTCCATTTTCAAATTCATTACATACCTAATGTTTTTGGAGTAGAATATGTCCTTATATCCCACCTCCTATCAGTGTGGGAATCAGCTATGTAATTACTGGGTAAGTTACTTACGTAAAAATGACATTTTTATAATAAAGTTTTATATATACTTTCCAAGTAATTACATGATTGGAGCCCACCCTCTTCCCTGCTGATGGACATAGGCATGAACAGATTGAAGTTATCTGCTAAAGTCGTTCCTAACATTCCTGTTAGTGGGCGGAAGTGGTCACCTACACGGAATTGCGAAGTGTTACCCGCGAAATTTTGAATTCAAGCTGCCATGTAATGTGAACCAATAGCTATGTAATTACTTGGTAAATATATATAAAACTATTTTATTATAAAAATGTAATTTTGAGAATAAATCCATGGGGCAATCCTGTGATAATCTTGAAAATGTATCCGAATTGTAGTCGCGAAGGAGTACTACATTTGGTGAAGTTACCCATTAAAAGTGTAGTCGACCCACTTTCTTTAGTGCCAGTTTTCAACTATGACAGAAAACGGAGACTTGTAAGATCTCTAATGAGAATAGTTACTTATTAGCGCTGAAATTTATCAATCTATTTTTTTATTTTTTTGTTTTTCAGTCATTTGTGCTTTGTAGTTGTTTGTGTTGTGGATATAGGTATGTTTACTTACAAATGTTGTTGTGTATACGAGAGTATAATGGTATATATATGAGTGTAAAGCTAGTGCGCAATTTGATCTATAGGCCTAGGCCAAACTTGAATAAGTGTGCATGTACTTAAATTACATACACGCTTACACAAAACGTTTTTGTGTGGGATTGAGTGTGTTTGTGTATAAAGCGTGGGTGCATATACATGTATTTAGATGCATGTGCAATGTACATCATGCCATGTATGTACTGGAACTTTCTGTGTGAAATATGTTTGAGCACATGCATAAATTTTTGGTACGTGTCTGGTTCGTGTGTGTATATGTATATATCAGTGCACATTAAAACAATTATATGCATGGATGCAACTTAGATTTATTTACACGTACTGTATGTGAACACAGTGGATGTTGTACTTACACAAGCACATGTTATGATGTGTGTTTGTGAAAAGTAAATTGTATTTGTTTAAATGTGTATGTGTATGTTTGTGAAAGTCACAATCCTTCTTTTTATAAACTACATTGGATTGGAAAAATCTACATGAATAATGTACACATTAACTTGAATTGCTTATTGGCAGTTAATGTAAATCTTGTTTGACTTCACATGTTAGCAAAGTCAGTTTAGTAGGGGGCAACTGTCATTCCGTGTGATTGAGCTGTCTAAAATGATTTTTTGATTGATTCAATTAATTTTGACATCAAAAAGTACAAAAATAGTTGCAGGCATTTTTTTTTTGACAACTTTTACCAAATTTGGTGCCAATTACAAATTTGGTCCCAGAGCCCCATATTCCAAATTTTTTACCTAACCACATTTGGTCATGTTATACATTTTTGGAAAGGTCTTAATGAGCTGATCCATTTTCATATAGAAACAGTGGGTCAGAAATGAGCAGTTTTCAAATTAAGAGCAATTTTATTCATCCAAGATCTTGCCCGATAGGAAATATGCTTTGAATACAATGATTCTGCAAGGAAATTTAGCTTGGTATTTTGTTGTTACTGAATCAGTACCATAAAATTTGACATGTAACCATTTATTAGCAACCTTTGAAATGGCTAAACTATTAAAATTGCTTAAAAAGTAGGTCGTATCACTTTTGGATAATCAATAAGTACCTTATGCAGACAAACTTCGAGGTATAAAGGTCCAAATAGTCTTTTCAAATCTAAATCTGAAGAGTAGTAATGGACTGGATAAGTTTCCTCTTAGCTTTGAACATATGTTATACCCTGAAAAAACGACTGTCTCTAGGGAAAGTATTTTATAGGCTGTGCAAAGATGTTCAGTAGTGGGCCGGGTAGTCACCTACGTGAAAACAATAGAAGCGCCACCACGATTTTTAAAATTTAAGCAGCTGCACAATGGAAAAGTATAGCTATGTAATTACATGGTAAGTATGTATGAAACTTGACTTTATCATGAAAATACCATTTTTCATAATAAAATGAAGTCATGTATACATACCAGGTAATTACAGAATTCGAACGCTCCTCACATTTACGTAAGGCACAAACAAATTGAGCTCTTTAACTGTGTTGTACCTGTTCTTCCCCGAAAGTGGGCGGGGCTAGTGTCACCGCCACTAAAACAATAGAAGCGCTACCGGGAATTTCAAAATTTAAGCTGCCGCGTCAGTTGAAACTGTAGCTACGTAGTTACCTGGTAAGTATATGTGAAACTTAATTTTATTATGGAAATATTTTTCATAACCTGATTGATGTCATTCATACATTTGGGACTTGAGCCACAAATGCTACAGCACTGAAATGATAAAGTTAAAAGTAGATGAAGAGGTTGAAACTTTGCCATAAATCGTAGTAACAAATGCTTCATGGGATACATTGCATGCTTTATCCACTATGTAGGTTTTAGGCATTTCTTAGTGGAATCGATAAAATCATTCTCTGTTCTCGAAATATCAACAGTGTCCCATATAAACGAAAATCTTGAAGGTCTACAGTTAAAATTGGAAGATGGAGCAGGATTTTCCCAAATTATAATTTTAAATTTCTTTCAGGCCAAGATATCTCTTAATTTCAAAGGAACAATGCACGTCATAAAAATGACACTTCACTAGACAAATTTCTTTCATTTGATGAAGTCTTTCGCTTGTAAATTTGTTGACCTGTTGAACCATCAAATTGTATCTTTGATATCAAAATTCCCTTTGTAATTGCAGGAATACTGCTTGGCTCATTGTGTACAGATCTCAAAATTCTGTTAGTTGTGTGATCTAAAACATCTTGCAAGTTCAGCTCAGCAGAGAAGTATTGTCATTTTCAAATTTTCTGGGCAAGGACAGCGTAACTTTTTGGCCTCTCTAACGAGGTAGTAGGGGGTATACAATTCACATTTCCACTTTATTGGTTCATTTCCATTTCTTATCCTCTGATATGTATTTTTTGTTAGAGAACAATTTATCATTAGGGTTAGTGCATCATCTGAAGAATAGTTTATTGGTGATGCTGCTAAATTTTTCAACTTTTTTGATGTATCGCTGAGTCCTCTTTTTATTGGAAGTTGCAAAATACAGTCTATCTGGTGATATTGTCATTAACTCTGCTGTTTTCCTTCTTTTAAGAAGCTGCTTCGAAAGAAACAACTTTAGGTCGACCTCTTGATGTTGAAGCCATGTGGTCATCTGTAATGGATATCTAAGGCAAGGATAGC
Source organism: Macrobrachium rosenbergii (assembly GCF_040412425.1). NCBI lineage: Eukaryota > Metazoa > Arthropoda > Malacostraca > Decapoda > Palaemonidae > Macrobrachium > Macrobrachium rosenbergii. The sequence continues at coordinate 6,348,028 of NC_089771.1, forward strand.
CAGTCACTGTATTTTTTTTCAAAGCCTTTCGTAGTTCGATTAACACTTGGCCATTTTTGTTGCAGTTTCTCTAGATAATTTGCACGCACTTCATCGTCAGCATTAATAGATTGGTCACTGAATTTTTCCACTACAAATGTTTTTGCAATATTGTCATTGAAACCTGTAAGAGTTTTGTTTTTAATTGCTTCATGCATCAACTCAAAGACATTTCTGTTGATTATAGACATTGTTATTTATCTATATTTAAGTCTTTGTAGATAGATCTCCAAAATGAAAACATGAAATAATTGGGAAATCATAATTTTTGAAGGTAACGTTTCGTTTATGGAACTGAAAAATTCGCTTGGAAATATTTCATGGCAGGTGGCTACCAGCAGCTAAATTTCTCACTATAACACATTTGCCCTGCTCTGTCCAGCAAAATTTTCTGCTCATCAAGAAACTCAGAGAAAACCCTTTTAATTTGACAAATTAGCCGTATCATAAAAATCATTTGCGACAAAGCAACAAAAGCCTTCAAAATAGAAAATAGAAATGTTTTCTTAATCCGAGACACTTCTAAATTCATAAGAGAATTCATACTGGAGAGAAGCCATTCATCTGTAAGGAATGTGGAAAAGCATTCTCCAGGAAACGTCACCTCACAGTTTCATAGGAGAATTCATACTGGAGAGAAGCCTTGCACATGAACGGCTTCTCTCCTGTATGAATTCTCATATGATCTGTAAAATCGCTTGTAAAGAAAAATGCTTTCCCGCATTTCTTGCACATGAATGGCTTTTCTCCTGGATAGACGGTGTGAGTCGGCATTACTGTAGTAATAATTTTGAGGACTCCTGGATTATTTGTTCCTGTACGGTATTGTGCTTGTTTTCTGTTCGTGCTTTATTTTCGTCTGCAACAAGCAGAGACGAAAGCAGTAGGCTGTATAGGAAAGAGTTTGCGGAAACAGAATGGCTGTGCGTAACCGCGTAGCCTATATGTTAGCCGAGCTGTTGAGGCACGAGTGTGGTTTTCTTGCTGTGAAGATAATGAGTGATCTGATAAGAGGATGAAAATTTTGTGAAGCATCGGAACGATGGTAGACGCCAAGAGTTTATGCAGATAGTGTGTCAGGGCACACCATAAGCCTACTCAGTCTTTTCCTTTTGTCTTCCATTGTTGCATCTCCTCCTCCTCCATTAGCCTACCTGGTAGCCCAGGTTAATTCCTCTCTCACCCTTTCTGCTCTGCCATCTTTTGCTCCCTATGTGGTTCAGGAGAAAAAATAATAGGTAATTGAGACACGCAGCATTCTCATATTATGGTTAGAAATTTGACCACATGTAGGGCAAAGATCACCCGCTCCCACCATAGTGATCGACCTTCTTCGTTTCCCCCCGTGAGAGAGGTGTCGGAGCCTTAGCGTTTGTGTGTAGCCTGCCCTCTGGACTGCCCTGTGCCCCGTGGTCTTCTCCACGGACAGGGAACCATGGTGGGTTTTGGGACCATGGTCTGTGCCCTTCACCACCTCTCTCAGCCGTCTCTCCAGTTCGTGTTCGGTGCGTTCTCCGGATGAGTTGTTCGCAAGTTTGGCGCTCGCATTCACCTGCTGACTCGTAGTCCCTTTTGGTGAGAGAGACAGTGATGTGTGTGAGCTGGCAGAGTTACTTAGCGATACAGACATATTACATTTGCCTCAGTAGTTCTGAGCCGCTCATCATTTCTGTTATCGTTCCCCCAGCCGGTATCATCCTCCGAGCGGACAATGACCCTTCCCCGTCCTACGCAGTTTTCCCCACTATCGCCTCGTTTTCATCGCCTTGTGACAATTACAGTATTCTTTTTTGTAATACCGGCTCTTCCTCTTTCGCCGCTTAATTATCTAGAATGAGTTGGCCTGGTGATAGAACAGCTCTCACTTCTCGGCAACCGCCTCCTAAGCGTTGTGCAGACAGATCCAGTGGTTGTCACGTTTATGTGGTGACGTCATGCAAGAACCCCCCCTCGATGTGCGACCAGATGTGGTGAGGGGGCTTTTGAACCCCAGGAATTTGTTCCCAGGTTTGAGTCCAGGAGTCTCATATATTACTATTATATATTTCTTTGGACTAATTTTGTGGAATTTTCCACATTTTTGTAAAATTTACTGGATCCGATAAATAGGAAAAGATATCATAGCTGGGATTGGGTTTATATCCGAAGCTAAATAGTGGGAACTGTGGTAGGACCATCAACTGCCTGATAATGTTTGGACCTGAGAGTTATCAGATTGATAGCTCAAAGGCAGAACTATTCTTTAGGGCTGGACCATGGATTCCAGGGTCATCTGGTCCTGGGGATAGGACTCTCGGCATTCTATCCAGATTGCCCAAAGCATGATTAGGGTGGGGATGATTGTATTCTTGTAATACTCTTGGTCATAGCAAGTGGGTTTGGCTTACACTTGGGCCACTCTAATCATGTTGTGCCATCCCTGTGGGGTAGGGTAGGGACTTGGACATTTGGGAGTCGGTTCTCACTAGTGCCATTTGTGGAAGAATAAACTCCATGAAGGGCTGATGGTATCTTTTTAAGGTTTTCAGGTTTATTTTTTTTTTATTTTACTTCGATCTTTATGAATGGTAGTTTTAAAGATTCAAGTACCCCTGGGCCCTTTGATGTAGCGACTCGGCACAGTTGACAACCGCTGGAACTTCCTCTGACAACTTTTCTTTAGGAAAAAAAAAGCGTATTGTAATTGCACTGGAACCTTCTGCTCCAGTACAGAGTAAACCTAAAAAAAAGTCAATATTGTCTTGACCCAACCTTGACTCACTTCGACTCTCGTTCAGAGAGACAAGAGAAAAGACGTGCCAGTCTGAGGACTATATGTTTATAATGACAAACTAAAAAACATGACACTATGAATAGCATTCAGGGTACTATTGTGCTTCCTGAGAACAGTGATGAAACAATTGAAGAGAATATTCTCTTGGACTCTCTTAAAAAAAGATATCCCAGAGTCCAAGATTGTGAAGTATTGTATATAATATACTGAGTAAGCAAAGAAATAAGAAAATGTTAAAAATTGCAAAAAATAAAAGTTGAAGGTCAAGATCTACCTCAAAAAATAAAAAATTAGGCCAAAACAGAGAAATGAGACCATATATCCCAAAGCCAGTAGTGTCAAAATTTTAATAAATATGGACATGCAAAGTAATATTGTAGAAATGTGAAGAATATGCCACACAATGGAAGTGCAGTGAGCCAAAGTGTATAAACTGTAAGCAAGACCATCATGCAAGGTCCAAAGAATGTACTATATTTACAATACAGAATTAAAAATCTTGCAAGAAGGAGCTAGGATGGCTATTAAAGAGGCTGAATGAGAATTCAAAGTGAAAGGAATTCAAGATCTGTCTAAGAAACATACATATTCTTCAATAGCAAGAACCAATAATGAAACAAAAACGCATACATTTAGAAGTAAAGGCGCACAGACAAGTAAATCTCAAGAAGAAATGAATGCTTTAGAAATAAAAACTAAAATGGTGAAGAATAAAGGAACAGGTGGAAATGAGATGGATGAAATTTTATCCAATTCATTTGAAATATTAATGACGAGCAGGGAGACAAGTACTGCTGATTTACTGATGAAAACGAGCTGCTTCTAAAGCGGGCTGCGGACGTCTGCGTGGTGCGCAGAGACCGCTGGTACAAAGATTTACAGGTGACCTGATGTCAAACTAATGCCTTAAAAAACAGGACAGGTTCTTACAGGGAACATAGTGATGAGCAGTGTCTGACATCCGAAATAAATAACTTGTTACTTGTATAATACATGATTGCTTAGAAAGGCAACACATATACAGTTTACAATTATGATGATAAATATATATTCCGCCCGACCTTAGGTCGTGGAAAGGCACCGCAGGAAACGGGATGTTCTCCACAGAGAACGCGTTGAGCGGGGACTTTACAGTGCTACTACGGAAGTAACAGAGGAGGGTCATGATGGACTGGAAATTAAAGATAAAAAAAGGCTTTTGGAGAGAACACCACCCAAAATGAAGAAATCAACTATTATTAGAGAAACATCGGTTAAACCGAAGATAATGGACGTGAAGAAAGAATAGAAACAAAAACATGCTAAGAATAGACCTTAATCTCCTAAAATAATAGTAAAACCTGTGAAGGCAAATGTCGAGAACACTGAAGAAGTGAAAGAGAACCATACCATAGATTACAGTGATTATGTTAAGGGAGAAGAGATTAATCCACCTCCAGTAATTGGTACAAGAACAAATAAAAAGAGAAATGTACATGATAATACGTGTGGATGTAATGATTGTTTCATTGAATTATGCAATAATAACAAAAACAAACAAAAGATGGTTTAACAAACATTATAAGAAATGTTATGAAATATAGAAAAAAGTAACAGCTGGTTTGAGCAGCCATGAAAAAGGTTGTATGTGCATTGAGCACTCGATATATTACAAAGAAAAACAAATGAATATCATGAGTAAATTATTAGAAGAAATCCAAGTTGATAATGCAAAAAAAAATGTAAAACTCGACCGCTATACCATAATATTTTCAATAGCTATATTATACAATGGCATGTGATAGTCTACAGACCAGATTACATCTTGGAGAAATACAAAGGTTACTAAAAGAATATGAACCAATGATATATTTACAACATGTCAACAAAACAATATCATCAATGGGTAAATATACCTTAGCATTTACATCACAAGAAGGAAATTTAGACACTGCTATATATGTACATAACAAAGTATGTTATGACAAAGTACCTGGAAACTTTACTGACCTGGAAATGTCAAAGTACCTGTAAACTTTACTGACCTGCAAATGTCAAGTATTAGAATACGAATAAAAAAAAAGATAATTATGTAATTTATAACTTTTACAACTAACCTAATAAAAATTACGACATTGATAAACTTAAAGAATTCTTTAACAATGCCGAAGAACCTACATTAATGGTAGGTGATTTTAATGCCTGCAAACCCAATATGGGATTGTAATTGTACAAACTCATATAGAGCAGGAAGTAAAATAGAAGAATTCATAGATTCAAAGGACAAGTACTGCATAAATGATAATGAAATCAGCACTTATTTTTAAAAAAACATATGGAACTTTTTCCTCAGTAGACTTAACTCTATGTACAACAAGCATAGTAGCCAGATTGGATTGGAATACAGTTCATGTCCCTCAAAATAACATTTATAAAGCAGACTTGGAACTATATGAATCCCACACTAGAAATATCCCACCATTTGAGTATGTACAAGATCATAATGAAACAAAAAGATTTCTTGTTGATTTCATTAAAAATGCTCCTGATAAAGCAATACCAAAATCAAAATCTCATCCAGCAAAACACAAAGTCCCATGGTGGTCTGAAAAACTAACAGAATTGATGAAAATAAAACACCAAATTAGAAGACGATTAGATAATTTGAATAGAGTAGAGGATAAAGTACCTGGGCATGCTGATAGACACAGTAGCAGCGAGAGTCTTCCCCTCGGACTCGCGTGTCAGCAGGCTCAGGAAGACAGCACAGCTATTCCTCTCACGGCAGGAAGAACCAGCTCGGCAGTGGCTAGTCGTTCTCGGACACCTGTCGTCCTTGGAGAAGCTGGTCCCGTGTGGGCGGCTTCACCTTCATTCCCATCAGTGAAGAAAGGGGTTCTGGTCTCTGGCATGGGACCTCCTGTCCCTCCCCACTCCTCTTTCGGAGGAAGTGAGACAGGACTTAGCCTGGTGGCTGGATGACAGGAACCTCGTAATTGGAGTGCCTCTACACACTCCCCCTCCCAGGATGCTTCTGTTCTCAGATGCTTCAACCGAGGGGTGGGCCGCACACCTAGAAGCATTGCTGATTTCAGGTGTGTGGAACCGGAATGACAAGCACCTTCACATCAACATCCTGGAACTCAGGGCCGCCTTCCTGGCTCTCCAAGCGTTTCAGAATCGAGCGATGGGACACTTGGTGGTGTTGATGAGCGACAGCACCACAGTAGTGGCATTTATCAACAAGCAGGGAGGCTTAGTATTCCAAGACAAAATTTATCAATTCTCTCCACCTGTTAATGCCTTGGTATTTACAGCTGAGTTATGCACAATTAAATCAGCCATAAAAATAGTTAAAGAAACCTCTTGTAATAATTTTGTAATTTTTAGCAACTGTAGAAGGGACATTGAAGCCATTCAGAGTTACAAACCAAAAAATAACATTTTACAACAAGCAAAGTTATTACTCCATAAGTTATATAAGTAATAAGTATACCTTAGTTTAACCAGACCACTGAGCTGATTAACAGCTCTCCTAGGGCTGGCCTGAAGGATTAGATTTATTTTATGTGGCTAAGAACCAATTGGTTACCTAGCAACAGGACCTAAAGCATATTGTGAAATCCAAACCACATTATAGCGAGAAATGAATTTCTATCACTAGAAATAAATTCCTCTAATTCTTCGTTGGCCGGTCGGAGAATCGAATGCGGGCCCAGCAGAGTGCTAGCTGAGAATGATACCGACCCATCTAATGAGGAACTTATATAATAATGGGAAAAATATAGAAATGTGTTGGATTCCTGCCCATATAGGGATTGAAGAGCTGAAAAGCAGCCCATTTGAGACGACCCAGTGTAGATATCCCAGTTAACGATTATATAACACATATAAAAGCAGGCATTATGAACAAATGGCAAAGTGAATGGAATGAAGAACCTGAAAATAAGTTGAAGCAAATAAAACCTGGAGTTATAAAATGGAGTTCATCATACCAAAGAGAAAGACATCCACAAGTAATTTTAACACGTCTCCGAATAGGCCACACTCATCTGACACATGGACACTTAATGAGCAGCCCACATGAACCAGCTCCCGAATGCTCATAATGCAAAGTGATAATAACAGTTAAACATGTGTTAAGAGAATGCCCAAAATACAACCAACATCAATTCTCAACTCTTGGAAATGAGTCGATTGGTGAAGTTTTATCAGAGTCTGCAACATTTTCAATTGACTCAATTTTAGTATTCGTGAGGAAACGTAAATTAATTGATAAGGTATAAAAATTAACTTATGAAAATACAAAACCCATGGGGCAACTATTATATACATAGAAAAATAAAAATTTTAAAAAATTGTACGGTAAGTTATTCAGAAATTTATCATCACTCAGTTTTACTTATTTTTTTAATTGTACAGATGAAACTTGAGTAAATGTATTCAATGTGTGCATGTGTTCAAGTGTGGAAGCATATGCCTTTTTGCATGTTTTTAAAATTTCATTATTCGTTCGTCATTTAGTCCCAGTGTTTAGCCTATGGCTTAGAACTGGTACTCCATTTTATTTCTTCGGCCAGCTCTATGAGAGCTGTTAATCAGCCCAGTGGTCTGGTTAAACTATTTTATATTAATAGTAATGATCCTCCTCCTCTGCCTCGACAGAAGAAGTATTATGCGCCCTCAGAGGAGCCACTGCTGACGAAACAGGTTGACCCGGACCTGGTTCGCTTTGGTCTGGGTCTATTGCTGCAGCACCTTACTGATGAGAATAACATCCTCGTGCAGCAAGAGGCAGCGAACCTGGAGGCTACCGCCATGGCAGCCTTACAGGCAATCTCCTGCCTGGACCTGTGGTCATTCACAGTATCCAAGGTCGCTGCCTCCTTGGGACCCATTGTCCCAGGGGAGGATTCCACCTTTGGGAGGCTGCCAATCTGGAGGTAGGGCAATCACCTACTTGGTCCACCAGATGGCAAACCTGAGGGTGAACTTGGTCCTACTGAGGAGGGACGCAGCTCTGACTCAAATTTCTAAGCATGTTGGCTCAGAAGCAGCTCTGAGAGCAGGTAGATGCTGCGGTAGACAAGCTTCGTGTTGAGGATAACAACTGTCTTGCCCACCAGGCAGTGGCCAAGACTGCTAAGTCCTTGTGTACCCCTGTGGCCCGACCTTCAGGTCAGGCTACACTTCCTCCAGGGGTCCCAAGAAGACCCAGGCTTCGAAAGGGACCTGGGGGAACTCCCAGCCTTCTTTTGCTCCCGCCAAGAAAGGAGTGCAGTTGTGTCCCTTTCAACCTCCTTCCCAGTCCAGAAAGGGAGGTAAGGGTACGAAGAAGAGAGGATGATGCTAGGGTCGGTGTTCCCCTCCGCATGCTGCTGTTGGTGGGGTGGGGCGGTGCCTGTCGAGTCACTGGGCAACATGGCAGCGATACAGAGCCAAGACGTGGATAGTGGATGTCCTTTGGAAGGGCTGTCTACTTCCCTTTCTGTTTTGGCCACCCCTCACCAACAACCCAGTTCATCTCCGCTCGTACATAACCGGCTCGCCGAATGACCTCTCTCTCAGGGAAGTGATGTCATATTTGATGAAATTTAGCAACATGTACCTTCCAAGACTGTCATTAGTATCTGCAGTAACAATCGTCAAACAAATTGGAAAACTTTCATCTCTCTTGAAATTAGTACAGGCGGTCCCCGGTTTACGACGGGGTTCCGTTCTTGCGCTGCGTCGTAACCCGAAAATCGTCGTAAGCTGGAAAATCGTCGAAAATCGTCAAAAATCATAAGAAAACCTTACTTTTAATGCTCTGGGTGCATTGAAAATGATGTAAACTGCATTATTATTGAGTTTTACATCAAAAAACCTTCAAATTATGATTATTCTGCCGTTTTGGGGCCATATTTCTTCCGTCGGATCGGCGTATGACGCGTCGTGTGAACTCCGAACATGCGTCGTAAGCGGGAAATAATTTCTGATGAATATATTTGAAAAGCGTCGTAACCTCGGAACGTCGTAAGCCGGAACCATCGTAAACCGGGGACTGCCTGTACTTCAGTTCACCCTTACAATTTTTCCGTATTGTCTGCTGCATCTGTGGATAATATGGAGTTATGTATAACTGGATGACGTATAATTAAGCATTTACTGTGTACTGTACCCTTCCTGTTTTACCCCCACAAAGTTCATATGCTGCATTTTCTATTCCTGACCTTTAATTTGTTAATAAGGATATGTTCATAAGTAATACTGTAATGTTAAACTTAGAAGGTTTACAGATCTGAGATGGTGGAGTCAATATTAACTGTTAATCTATTGTTGCACCGTTGCCTCAGGAATGTTTTGACGCTGTGTCTGGACAACATATGGTTAGATTGTATTAATATTTGGGTAATGTCAAATGCACACCTTGTTAATTGGCGTGAGACCTTTATAGGAACCTGAATTAAATTTGATATATTATTTTGCATCTTCAGTTCTGGCAATACATTTCCTAGTTCAGTGTTGCATTCTTTGATTTCAGATTCTCCCTCAGAAGGACCTTCCTTTCTTCCTTCGTCAGTTTTGAGCAGCATCGAGATTTTGGGAATGCATGTGTGTTTATTGGTATTGCTTGTAACATTACCAATAGCAGGTCTTAAAGTGTAAGAAACGACAGCAAATTGTTTTACTCCTACTTTAAAAATTACAACAACAATAAGTAAAATCTGTTCTGAATATTAGATTCATACATCAGCAATGAAATCTGGTTGTATTCCTTCAAGATATTGTACTTAATTTATAACAGATTTATTGGATAACCATTTGTAAACAATTTTGTGTTAGGGTTTGTCAGTCGAACACATTAACGTTACAGAACAGTGTTATGTATCATTCTTGGATGTCATTATGCATTCACAGAAAATATAAAGAGGTCGATGTATTTTGATGTGATTCAGTTTGTTTGAAGAAATGTTTAAAGCAACAATACAGTATATTTTTGGTATTGCAACATCTGTGAAACTCATAAGCAGAATCTTGAATAATGCTGTTCAGATAAAAAATGACAAAAATCTAATGTTGGATAGGGTGACAATGTGGCACCTGAGCTAAAGGTAGATGCTGGTGCTTTGCAAAGCAAGTAGCATGCACAAGGTCCAAGGATATGAAGTGCAGAGCTTGGGTTTCAACCTTTAGCATACTGGGGAAAAGATGTTGAGAACATTGAAGGACAAAAGGCTAAAATGAATCCAGAACATTCTTTAGAATTACCTTTGAAAAGTGAAACTGAAGATGCATTATCACTACGTTGCATAAATCAAGAAAATAGCAACATGGCTGCCTTTAGTGAAACCAGTGATGGTAACGTTTTGTCTCTGGAGCCACTGATGGACATCAAGGCAGAACCAGAAGTATTCTTTGAGTCTAATGAAGGTGATGAATATTCATGTAAATGGAATTCAGCACTGGCTGAAAAAGGTTCACCAACTGTAGCATATTGGGGAAATAATGTTTTGAATGTTGAAGGGACACATGCCAAGAATGAATCCAGAACATTCTTTAGAATTTCCTTTGAAAAGTGAAACTGAAGATGCATTATCACACCCTTCCATAAATCAAGAAAACAGTAACATGGCTGCCTTTAGTGAAAAAAATAATGGTGACTTTTTATCTCTGGATCCATTGATGGACATCAAAATAGAGCCAGAGGTATTCTGTGAGTCTAATGAAGATGATGAATATTCATATGAAGTGAATTTAGTAAATGAAAAAGATCCACTAACTTGCAAAAAGGAAGTAAAACAAGAAAGAAGGAATAGTGACAGTGGAGAGGACCCTTTCAGACCCACTGACTGTGAGAAAGCATTTTACAAGATAATTAATCTTACAAGTCATATCACAAATCCCACCAGAGAGAAAATATTCATGTGCAAGGAATGTGGGAGAACATTTTCCTTGAAACAACATCTTACAGATCATATGAGATTTCATACCGGAGAAAAGCCATTCATGTGCAACAAATGTGGGAAAGCTTTTTCCAAGAAACGAGATCTTACAAGTCACATGAGAATTCATACTGGAGAGAAGCCATTCATGTGCAAGGAATGTGGGAAAGCATTTTCCAGAAAACCAAGTCTTACACGTCTTACGAAAATTCACACTGGAGAGAAGCCATTCATGTGCAAGGAATGTGGGGAAGCATTTTCCCAGAAACCAAATCTTACAGATCAGATGAGCATTCATCCCGGAGAGAAGCCATTCATGTGCAAGGAATGTGGGAAAACATTTTCCCAGAAACAAATTCTTACAGTTCATATGAGAATTCACACTGGAGAGAAGCCATTCATGTGCAAAGAATGTGGGAAAGCATTTTCCCAGAAATCAAACCTTACAGATCATATGAGAATTCATACAAGAGAGAAGCCATTCATGTGCAAGGAATGTGGGAAAGCATTTTCCCAGAAACCAAATCTAACAGTTCATATGAGAATTCATATGGGAGAGAAGTCATTCATGTGCAAGGAATGTGGGAAAGCATTTTTCAGGAAAGGAAATCTTAAAGATCATATGAGAATGCATACTGGAGAGAAGCCATTCATGTGCAAGGAATGTGGGAAAGCATTTTCCAGGAAACATCATCTTTCAGATCATATGAAAATTCATACTGGAGAAAAGCCATTCATGTGCAAGGAATGTGGGAAAGCATTTTCCAAGAAACGAAGTCTTACAGTTCATATGAAAATTCATACTTGAGAGAAGCCATTCAGGTGCAAGGAATGTGGGAAAGCATTTTCCAGGAAACATCATCTTACAGATCATATGAGAATTCATACTGGAGAGAAGCCATTCATGTGCAAGGAATGTGGAAAAGCATTTTCCGTAAAAATACTCTTGCAGTTCATGTGAGAATTCATACTTGAAAGAAACCATCCATATCCAAGAATATGGGAAAGCATATTCCAGGAAACATCTTATAATTCATATGAGAATCCATACTGGAAAGTAGCCATTTACAGTAAACTCTCAATTATCTGCTGTAATATATCCAAGGCTCTTGTGGAAATTGGAAATTTATGGATATGGTAAAAAAACACTTCATGGATGTAAAATGTTGATTATTTGGAATGAATCTATCATACTTTTAAAGTTAGCTTATATCTCTGTGCCATTAGGTGCAATTGGCATTCAAAAAGAAGTAACATTAGCCTAACCCACTTGAACTGCCTCTGTATTCACCTGTTTCCCACCAGGTGGCGTTGAATGTTTATGTTCCTGTCAGATGATACTGACGAGAATGGCAAGTCATGCCATGCCCTTATGCAGATGGTGGGAATTGGTGTTAGGAATAATTTTGATGACTTCTGGCTATTTTCCTCATGTATAGTATTGTGCTTATTTTCTGTTTATGCATTATTTCATCAGCAACAAGCAGAGATGAGAGCATTAGGCTGTATAGGAAAGTGTTTGGAAGCCGAATGTTTTAGTTCTGCAGGATGATCACATAGCCTATGTTAGCCTAGCTGTTAAGGCACGAGTGTGGTTTTCTTGCTGTGAAGATAATGAGTGACCTGATGAGAGGATGAGAATTTTGTGAAGTGTTGGAAGATGCTAAAGGCCAATAGTTTACTTAGACAGTTCGATAGGGCACACCATAACCCTACTCAATCTTTTCCTTTTGTCTTCCTGTGTTGCTTCTCCCCCTCCTCCCCTTCACTAGCCTCCCTGGTAGCCTAGGTTAATTCCTCTCTCACGCATTCTGCTCCTCCTTTTTGCGCCCTATGCTGTTGAGGAGAAAAAATAATAGGTAATTGAGATATACTCTTTTATTGTGGTTAGAAATTTGATTGTATATATTAGGGCAAAGATCGCACCCTCCCCGCAGTGATTGACCTATTTTGTTTTCCCCTGCAAGAGAAGGTGTTGGAGCCTTAGCGTCTTTCGGCAGCCCACCCTCTGGACTGCCCGGGGTCCGTTGGTCTTCGCTGACAGGAAACCATGGCATGTCTAGGGACCAAGGTCTGTGCCCTTCACCACCTCTCTCAGCCATCTCTCTGGGTTGGGTTCGGCATGTTGTCTAGATGAGTTGTTTGCAAGTTTGCTGCTTGCATTCACCGGCTAACTCATAGTCCATTTTGGGGAGGGATATACTGTACAGTAAACCCCCCATATTCACAGAGGTTACGTACCACACCCGCCCGTGAATAGCTAAAACCTGCGAATGCTTAGAACCCTTCTAAAAACACTTAGAACTGCCTATTTGGTAGTTCAAACAGACACAAAACACACTAAAAATGCTTATACAGGTATTATCCTACTTACGATGGGGTAGGTTCCAAAAAAACCATCACTTGTTGGAAAAAATGTAAGAAATACCAAAACGTATCTTGAACATAGCCTAGCCTACACTATAAAGTATACTGTATACATACACAGTACAGTAATTATTAATATCAATATTAATATTAAGAACCTTTGGTAGTGATGGTTCTCAGGGAAGGATACTTTGTGCCTTTTTGACTCCTATCGACTTCTGATATCCGTCTCTCCACTCTCTTCACACAGAGAAGTTCAGAGTTGGAAGGGGCAAATTGGACAGTTGTTATGCCATGAGGCATTTCCAGCCTCCATCAGTTCGCTTGGCTGAACATTGTTTCTCTGGCTACACTAACCCATCATCCTCATTCAATGTGGTAGAGCTAACTTTAACAGTAGGTAAGATTCATTCCAATTAAGGATCATTTTCATGACAAAGTTAATTATTTGGATACTTACCTACTGCTAAAGTGGAAACCCAAACCCACTCAGCCTCCCCACATCTTAGTGGGTGGTCATGAAGAATTCTGACAAGAATTTAAACATTCCAACGCCACCTGGTGGGAAAGAGGTGATTGCAGAGACAGTCCTTGCTGGTCAGCCAAGTTATTTTTTTATTTTGTATGCCGATCGCAACTAATGGTGCGAAGATATAAGCTGATCTTTAACCGCAGGTAAATATCCGAGTAATTAATCATATCACGAAAATTATCATTTTCAACCCAATTTTTTTTATCTGTTTTGTGACTGCAGTACTGTACAGTATATGCTTATAAACAATACAGAATACACTACAGTACTGTACACAAAATGAAAACCAAACTGTGCAGTACTGTTTACTGAATAAATGTATAAAAAAATTAACATTGAAATTCTGTATCTCGCCAAACTTGAAAAATCTCTTTTTTTATCAAGAATAACCCTTAGGGAGAAAGAGAAATGTGCAAATGCACAGCATTATGATGCATACATGTATGTATATGCATATGTATACACATATGTATGTCAACACATGCTTATTTGATATTGAAATCAGGTACTGTTTTGTACTGCATTTTGTTACCTCCACATTAAAAATCTAATTAACATTTTATTCAAATCTTATTAAAAGATGTATTACAGCATTATTGTTATTTATTTGGTGTGGCAAAAAAAGTTACACCTTCCAAAACATTTTAAGCTATTTTGCAGACTAAAAAGAAAGATTACACTTCACGGTTGCTTAAATTGATAACAAGAACTTTGAAACCTGCAGAGTGAGGATGGGGGGAGAGAGAGAGAATTACAGATATCATGTACAGTAGTTTTTAAATGGTTACAACTGAGTGAGCAGCGGACAAGATCTAAATGCAATACCTAATCATTTTGTTGTTCCTTTGACTTATATGGGTATGAAGTAACTGTTTCCTACAATGCAATGCATTCGAATTTAAAGGTTAGGACTGAATGAAAAGTGAACAAGACCTAAAGCAGTACGTAGTCTTTTGTTTGTGTTGTATGGACAGGCAATACCTTTAAGTACTTCACTACTATGCAGTTAGATTTACATTGTAAAAAGTCCGGTTGATTTGTTGATTACATGTAAATTACTCTTCTGCAACCAGTTATATTAATACTGTAGTATTTGGTTACTACCTTTCTATTGCATTGTGCATGATTGTACAATTACAAGTTGATGTCCCATAATAAAATGTGATTTATGTAATTGTGTTTAACATTAAGCAGATTGCATTAAATGTTTATCCAAGGTTTCAGTCGATGATATTTGGCTGCCTAAGTTGAAGGTGATGATAAGGGGTTTTCATCAAGGAAGGATTCCTAAAGTTTTGTATGCCATACCATATAAATAAATGGCAATAAAGAATAACCCAGAGAGAGAAAGAGAGAGAGGCAAGTAAACACAGCAAGTGTGCATGTAATTGACTTCAGAATGAGACTTGTGTGTACTTGAGCAAACACATACATAGTGTATAGGAACACATGCACAGACAGTCACTGATAAGTAAGAAAAGTTAGTTTGTACTGATATGTTATTTCGTAATGTGTTCTTCTTCAAGTTTTGCAGTTCGCTGGTATTGTAACTTGAGGAAACCCGTTACTTAATATATAAAATGATTTTGTTCATAAATTTAACAGTCGTAAATTAATTCTAACTTTTGGAGTCATCCATCAGAGGGGGGAAATGGAAGAGAGAGAGAGAACGGGAGGACAAAATCAAGCAGCCAACGAGAGATCAAAACTCAAAACTCAGCCACTCTAAATTAACAAAAGAAATGATGTGTAATTATTTTTACTTTTTACCAATGACAGTCGTGAAAGCTCCTGAACGGATAAAGCCTTGCCCAGCCCTCCCCACTCAGCTCTCCTGGCCCTCCCTCCCTCGCACCCCATAAGCACCCAGTTGCAAAAGCTCTCCCATGCAGACAAGGGCCCTCCCCACTAAGCACCCCCCTAAGTACGTACCTCAGCCTGCCACCCTCACAGTTACACCCTTCTCATTGTGCTGTATGGCTGTTGACGCATTAATGCTGCATTTTTCTGCCTGCACAGTGTTGCCAACTGTACAGGAGGCTTTCTATTAATTTTTATTTATTGTATATATTTTATATATTATATATATATTGGGATGCTCCACTCCTTACGCTAAGAATGTGAGAAAACACTTACCTATAATGATGATCGTATTGCACATCCGTGCTACAACTTACCTGATACTTATCACAAACTGGCTGAAAACAAGGTAACAACTATAAGTAAGTAAGTAATGAATCTCTGGTAAATGCCAGACATTGAAATATGCAGTAATTAAAAATCTATATATGACTTCCAGAAGCAATATGAGTCTTGCAAGATAGTTCAACATAGTAGGAAGTCTCTCTTAAAAAAAAAATGAAAGGATTAGAATGCCACCCCTCACTAAATACATGTAAAATATAAACTGTCATCAGAATGATTGTATGTATCTTATGTACCTGGTAAGTGCAGAAAGTAAGCGTGTGTGTCTGTTATGTAGGCATTTGAGACCTTATGTAACTCCTCAGCATGGGAAGTCTTGTATTGTCAATTTGATAATTTTTCAGTGTTACCATGTACAGTAAGGGAGTCCCCGGTTTATGACAGTCTCGACATATGTCGATTCGATCTTACAACACTAGGAATTCTTCACATTTTTTTTAATTTTATAATTTTTTTTAATGTTAAGTACTGTTTTTATTGCCAAGTATTTTTATCATTTTATCTTGTGTATCCAGATTATGTGTAATGTCATTTTTATAATTTTATCTTGTGTATCTAGAGTGTGTAAGTTGAAATAAAGAATACAGTATTGTTATTATTATTACTGTTGGTAAGAGCCCCTCTCTTAGACAAGTACTATTGAAAGAAATCGCTGCATCAGCTGCATTGATCTTCTATAGAGTCCTCTTTTTTCCTTATGACAGTTTTCTCGCTGTTGCTACAGCTGGCAAGTAACGCCAATGTGATTCATCAGGAGTTAAACTTCCAGTGACTCCGATTATTTCTATTAAGAGTAAGTCAGATTTGGTGGGCACATCCTGAAGGGTTTTTACACATGTAGAGGTAAAAGGTATCGAATTTTAAAGTGGCCCAACATTTCTCCCGGATTCTTCCGAGTATGATCACGGCAGTGGGTCGGAGTAGACTGGTCGTGCCAGAGGGATCTACTCCATAAATAGTCGTAGGTCAGGAGGGGGTCTTCTCATGCTGATTTGTCATCGGGTGGTGGTGCATAGCAGCCTCCTATTGGCTGGAGAAAGTTTCTCTCAAATCCTTTCTCGGCGCTGTCGCAGCCTAGCAGACCGTCGAGGCAGGGGCGTGACATCTCGGCGGCTCGAATTTTCATTGGCTGCTGGGTTGTTTGTATCATCAGGTATTCTCGGGCCGGGTGTGTCGTTCGGTCCGGTATTATTGTCGTGTCCTGGTATGTTTCTCCTGAAGCTGGGGGGAGGAAAAGTTCTTCCTGCATTGTGCTGAGTGAGGGCTTCTCTTGTTGAATAAGGAGCGACTCTAGCAGTCGTAGAGGCCCTCCCTATTATCCTGGTGTTTTTAATAATATCGTCGCGGGAGATGGCTTCCTGGTGTGGTTCCAAATAGCTCCTTCCTGTATGGCACGAAATCCTCTTGGACAGCTTCATGGTAAGTCATTCCAATGTAAGAGCTGGGGCAACCACGGGCGGGGCATGAAAACTGGTTGACTACATTCGTCTCTTTCAAGTGGTTGACTCATCTCTGTTTCTCTCGGCTGGGGGTCGGATTGTTCCTCACGATTAGGTCCCAGGTACGTCAATTTTGGTAGTAGATGAAAAGTTCGAGTTTTTGTCAGCTTCAGTGGGGGTCACATTCTCCATTATAATTTTCTTCAGCACGTTTTCATCCTAGCGGTAAAGTGAGTGCATTTTTGCCTTATAGTACAACTGGATTTTCTCATGGGGATGTGGCTGCGGTCTCTCATTCTCATTGTACCATCGATCCAGTAAACCTTACCCTGGACATTATTGCAACTAACTTTACCATTTCAAGTAAATACTGAAGTAGCAGCGTCAGTATATGGTGTACTATTTACTTATAACTACCATTAAAGTGACCTTGTACTGAATAAAAACAAACAGATTTTCCCATAACCTGAGAAATAACCATCTTTGTCAAGAGCTTTACCTAGAAAGGAATAAAGCTGCAAATTTTTCAAAACAGGAATACTATTGTCATCTAAAGGATGGACTCAAAATAGCCATTTTTTATTAAAGTAATTTGTCTTTTCCTAACATACAAACCTGAAGTTCTTTTCTTAGCGATTTAGCTTGCAACACGAGCTGGAACAGCTGTTAAACCTTCAGACATGGTCAGTAATTACCGATGGTAGGGTGAAGCCGTGCCCACTTGTCAGTCTGCACTCCACTTTGCCTTTTGGCTTAGGTACCAGATTGAGGGTGGCTGAGGTGGGCCATAAATGTAAAAAGCTCCAGGTTTGTATGTTAGAAAAAATACAAAAGATTAAAAAAATTTTTTTTTTGTTCCTACACGAATACAAACCTTTCATTCTTGACATAGAGACTTACCTATTGGTGGGGAGAGTCTGGCCAGTTCACTGAACAGACTGGTTGGTTCTACCCACCCGGGAATACCTTCCTGGTCTGGAAGAGCTGAAAAAGAAATCCCACACCTCTAGCTTGTAGGACATACGGGATGTTGCAACTGCTGGACCTCTGGGCTTAACGTAATGAGTTTGCACGATTACCTTGAAGAAGGCTTGGATGACCCCAGTTATGTCAGCAACAATAAAACTTTCTAGTAAAAACCAACAGGTTGTTGTCACGGTCAATCCCTCTCTCCCTTTGTCAAGAGAAGGGGGAGGGGACATGCATCTAATCATTCTACTAAAGATGAAAGACAGGGTGACCCTGTCATTCACTTGGTGCCAGAAAAACTTTTCAGAAATTAGCTGAACATTTTTTCTGGCCTGGGATGCGTCGTGATGTAAAGCGACATGTATTATCTTGTAAAGTTTGTCAACTCTTGGGGAAGCTGAACCAGAAGATTCCTGAAGCTCCCTTAATTCCTATTCCGTCAGTGGGGGAACCTTTTAGGGAAGTGATTTTTGATGTTGTAGGTCCTTTACAGCGGACGCGCGGGGTACGTGAATACATTTTGACAGTGGTTGACAGGATGTCATGTTTCCCTGAGGCTGTCCCGCTGCGGAGTATTAGAGGGGAAAAAGTGTCGAGGCATTGGTTGGCCTCTTTACGAGGTTTGGTATTCCCAAAATTATTCAGAGTGACTGTGGGACGAACTTTACGAGTAGGGACCTTAAACGAAAAATGAATGGGTTAGGGATTGACCATGTTACTTCCTCCCCTTATCACCCTGAGAGTCAGGGCCAAGTGGAGAGACTCCACCAAACCCTTAAATCTATCTTGAGAAAATTTTGTTTAGAAACTGGTTGTGATTGGGATAAAGAGATCCCTTATGCTTTGTTTGCGATCAGGTCAACGCTGAACGGGATGTTGGGTTTCTCTCCCTTTCAGCTTATATTTGGACTTTGTGTTCGTGGTCCATTGGACGTTGTGAGGGAACACGGAGGGAGAAACCCCAGATATGAATATTTTAGATTGTGTGTCTAATTTACAGGAGAAATTGCGTAGAGCTTGGACCTTTGCCCCGCAAAATTTAACTAAGGCTCAAGCTACCATGAAAACAAATTACGATGTTGGCACCCAAATGAGATATTTTGATCCAGGAGACAGAGTCTTGGTACTGCTTCCTATGCCTGGGAATCCACTCAAGGCTCGATTTTCAGGTCTGTGGAAGGTACTCAAGAAACTAAATGTCTTATTCAGACATTAAAACTCATTCATCATGAAGAAACTAAGTCTTATTCAGACATATTAAAATTTGTTCATCATGAACAAAATAAGTCTTATTCAGACATTAAAACTCGTTCTTCACAAAGAAACTAAGTCTTATTCAGACGTTAAAATCGTTCATCACGAACAAAATAAGTCCTATCCAGACACATTAAAATTCGTTTATCACGAACAGACTTGAGTCTTCCAGACACCCTGAAATTGAGTCTTTTCAGACATACTAATTATCTAAAGGGCCGCGCCCATGTGAGCATTGTTTCAAGATGTCTACGACATCCAGAGCCCAGCATAATGAGGACTTCAAGTTCTACATGTCTGCTGGAAAGGACATGGGACTGTCATGACAAGCCCTGAGGGATTGGGTCGAAGAGAAAGGAGACGATGCCAAGGCGGAGAGAGAGGCAGAACCGCAGGAGAAAGAGAAAGAAAAAATAGCCCAGGAGAAATGAGAAGAGGCAGAAAGAATAGGGGAGAAATGAAAGAACAGAACCAGGAGAAAGAAAGAAGAGGTAGCTTGCAATGGCGGCTAATACAACACCCCAATGCCCTCTCCACATTCAACCCTCAGCAATGTAGGCTCCCTGATGTTGGAAGAGACAACCTGAAGCCACCTACTGAGAAGGGAATCCTGAAAGAAGGAAAGGTGCTGATCAGCAATTGCAATGGCGGAGATAACTGAAAAAGGGGGAGAAATATGCCCAAAGAATCACCAAACCTGGTCTGGAGTGGATCCCTAAAATGATGGCTAGAATCTCAAATTCAACCCTCAGCAATGTTCCAACTCAGGCTCCCTCACAAGGAAATGGGACAAAAACAGCCAAGCCTGAACCAATCATCCTCATCTTAGTTCCCATGGAAGAAAATTGGAAAGCTCCTGATCAACCTGGGCAAAGAAACCAGTGTGTGGGTACTGAAGAAATGTTTCTGATCCTGGGAAAATCTTTCTAAGTCCTCGAAGGGAAAGGTGCCCTATCTGGCTCTTGGGGCAGTGCAATGCAAAGGTTATAGCAGGAGTTATTGCTCCTGAGGATCAATGGGCAAAATGCCCTAATAAATCAAGCCCTGCCATTGCTTTGGCAGTTACAAATTGTCCCCTCCAGCCAAGGCCCCATTTATGTGGCACCTCCTCGAGGTAGCTATAAGGTCAAGGCATTTGTTGAAATAACTATTTCCGTTAAGGAAAGACAGGGGAGGAGCTAACATAACCGCCCTCAAGAATCAGGCCAAACCTTTAAAATGATCTGTCCAGTTGGTCTTAAAAAAATCTGACCTTCCCGGCCCTGGAAGTGATGGCTAGACTTCCAGTCTCCATCAAAGATACCACAATCTGGGTTTCCAGTGTGGAGGACATCCATTCATTCCACTGCCAACCTGAGTACTTCCAACTCCATCCAAGGACTTATTTTATGCCCAGTCCTGTGCCATGCCCTGCCCCAGTGCCAGTGCCAAGGCACCCAATCATCTCCCTGCGATGGAGATCCCAAAATTGACAGTCTCTGCCAGTTGAGTGCACAGAGCAGTGCCAAGCTCGTGTCCCAAAACGGGCTGACAAATGGCCAGACACCAATCATCAGTAGGTCCCAGTCATCTTAGTTCCCATGGAAGAGAATGGATTCTTCTGACCACAGCGGAAGCTCATTGCAGCCTTCAACCTGTCCTGAGCTGGTCATCCAACTCTCCCAGCACCAGAACATCTTCTTCCCTTTCCCCGTCCTCCGCAAACATGTGAGTAAGCCCCAAACCTCAACCAGTGAACTCAAGCAACCACAGTGACTTGGGGCAGATCCTGAAAGAATGCCCCTGCCATCAAAGAAGCCCCAGGTGGCAACAGTGTCCTTTCAGACTTGGCTGAGGCTCCAAGGAAAACCAGAAAAACAGGTCCATTTCATAAGTGGCTCCAGATCGCCAATAGAGAGCCGCTGAGCTCCTTTGGCACTAGTGCCACCCTATCCTGTGAGGACTCTTCCAGAAAAGGGTGTCAGTTTCCTCTCCTATTTAGTTTCCTTGTAACTCTGTAATTCGTTCTTTTCCTTTAACATTTTTTCCTTTCATTATTTTGTTCTATTAATCATTATTTTAGCAAAAGTTATTGGTTCCCACTTTGCAAATGCAGAGTGCAGTTAACAGATATCCCAGTTTTGTAGGTCACTTTGACCCAATGGGCAAAATGAACCTAGCCTTTCCATAGGCTAAGGAATATAACTTTGGCATATTTAATTATCACCTGTTTACAGCAATTATTAATTACTTTGGCTGTCCTGTCCTTTTGTTATTCTTTTGTGATGAATCTAGAGTCCCAGGCTCGCAAACTGTGGCACCTTGTTAGACCTCAGGTAGATGACCCAAGGCACCTGTAAGGTTAGTGTCAAGGCATTTGTTGACAGTGACTCCCAGAGAGAGATACTCCCTTTTATTATTGTTCTTTTCGTAACCCTCTGGCTAAAGACAGGGTTCACATGGAGCTTAAAATTAACCTGGCACAAGTGTACTGCCCCAAATGGCACTGAGCCATCGGTGTCAGTCAATTTAAAAAACCATACTTCCTGCTGCCTCCAAGATTGAACTGCATGAACTTGTGACTAGAAGTTTTACTAAAATGGAGTATCTTAAGTATAACAATTCCACAGTGTTAGGTTTTTTGTAATTTAAGCATTTTATATTCGAAAATGCTGGTAAAATTATTTATTAGTTGCCAGCAGGTAAATCAATTCTGCAACGTAAAGTAAAAGTCATAAGTGATCTCTTTTGTTTATAAATGACTGATATTTAGCAGGAATATTATGTTTTAGACTAATGCACCCCAAAGGTTGTGAAGAGAGAAATTATTGCCTGTTGCCACAATCTAACTTTTAAACCATTTCAACCTGACTAAGGGTGTAAATGCCATCAAGGTGGGGGGAGGTATTAAGAGTATTCCCTCATAAGCCATCTTACATGCAATAAATCCAATGAAAAAAGGACTAAGCAATTCATTAATTCAATTTAGTATGATACCCATTTGAATGCCTGCAATTATTAGCAGTTATATCCTGGCTGATTACTTCAATGGAATGAGTAATCCTTTTCCATGAGGGAGTTCCTCCAACTGGCCAAGGAGCTGAATAATCCTGATGGGTTCAGGCGCTTGGTCTTCAAGACCTAAATTTCATACTCAGTCAGTTCAATTGGCCATAGACATATTGGCAGCAGCAGCGGCTCGTCGACCGGACACTTCACCTTGAATCCAATTGAGTCTTTGTTTCATATTTTTAAAGACCGAAAAGCTATTTTGAATGGAATTTGGAGGCAAATACTTTACTTGAAGGTTGTCGGAGTTAAGCACAACATTTCCATGACAAGGGGGATTGTCCATGAGCAGTACTGCTCTCTCATCTGTTGTGAAATCATGGAAGACTTCTCTGTTAACAGATGCATGGATTATTACATAGTAAAGCAGCCCCACAAAGTTGGGCACGGCAGCAATAACGCTGATCTGTTGTCTTCTTAGATTCCCTACCATATGGTGCATTCTTTGCCCAATAAGTGCCCGTCCATAATGACGTCGAGTATACAGACTGAAGTCTGTTTCGTCTATGTATATTCTATGCTGCAGTAGTCCTTCAGTGTACATCCACTGGGCGTATTGAACACAAGAGTCCTTAGTTGCAGGGGAATTTCTTGACGCTGGTACATCATTACAGGCTTTGAGGTGATAAGCTGTCCATCTAAAAATCTCTCTACATCGGGTAGGCAGAGACTTGTGGTTTATGTGGCCACAGACATCATAAAATGTTGACCGCAACTCACGAATAGTTATGGTTGGGTTGCCTTCAGTTAAAAGTATGAATTTTCGTGGTCTGCTCCCAGCTGGGTTTGAGGTGACCATTTCTCCTGTGCGTTGGAATCTTCGAATAATTGAGTAATCCGTGGTGCCAGCAATGTTTAAAACCAGAGCTGATTCGATGCAGTCCAGACCTTGCTCATAAGCAGATATATATGATACGCTCTCTGTCCACCTGTTGTACTTGAGGCATGATAATGATATCAGAAAGTAGAGAGCACCTCTCTTCTATTGTTGTTCGTACAAGAAGCCTAATCTCAACGTGACAAGTGCAACATTACCTTGTACCTCCTTTTGCCCTGTATGAGCTCACATAGTGTAAACTACAATAATTGGTATGAAAGGGGGTACTTCAGGAATCAATTATACTTTGAGAAGAATGTGCAAGATGTGATTTAGCGAGATTAATAACTAGATGCCTCGGAAAAATGTAAAAATACGATGTTTTTTGTTAATGAAAAATTGACTTTGAAATTTGCATTTGTTTTACTATTTTGGGAAATTGTTTCACGTTCAAGGGACAATTGGCCATGCACGCTGTTTAATTACTATTGTTTGCACTTGTGCGGATGGTCGTTTTATTTTGAAAATGTTTCACATTTTGCATATTATTTTGTTTCTAATACAACAATGTCGCATTAAACTGAATACTGTTACTGATTTATGAACATCATGATAGTTGTTATGAATTGTGATTTAGAGTTTTAATGATCGACTAAATAAACTGAAATTTGTTCAAAAGGAAACGATCAAGGGGGTAGTAACTAAATTGATTTCATAGTAACTAAATTGATCATATAGTACCTAAATTGTTTATATAGTTACTGAATTGATTATATATAGTTAGTGAACTGACTGATTGATTATATAGTTAGTGAACTGATTATATAGTTACTGAATTGATTATAAAGTTAGTGAACTGGTTATATAGTTAGTGAATATATAGTTAGTGAATTGATTATATAGTTACTGAATTGATTATATAGTTACTGATTTGATTATATAGTTAGTGAACTGAATATATAGTTACTGAATGATTATATAGTTACTGAGTTGATTATATAGCTACTGAATTGATTATATAGTTACTAAATTGATTATATAGCTACTGAATTGATTATATAGTTAGTGAACTGATTATATAGTTACTGAATTGATTATATAGCTGCTAAATTGAATTTATATAATTAAAATATACCAAAGTACTTATAAAGGCACTTGCTATGAACAGAGTCTAACTATATAACTAAACTTCCAATTAATCAGAGTGTCAGTAACTGGCAGAGATTTTGCATCAGAATGGAAGACTATTTCGCACGCACGATATATCAAACTCATTTTGCCATTTGCCCCAGGGCCTGGTGGTCAGAGGCACGGAGGAAGGAGTTCCTACTTCAGTAGGACTGACAACCTTGTCAACAAACCTGGTCCTTTCACTTTCTGTCCTGTCAAAATTCCCTCCTGGGCCCAAAACCACTAAGAAAGTGACCCCCCCCAAACTTATTTGAATAGTTTGTGGAGGACCAGTTATTAATTTTTTCTGAGAAATCAGCAAACCCTTTCGCACCTGCTTTGCTGAGAGAGAGAGAGAGAGAGAGAGAGAGAGAGAGAGAGAGAGAGAGAGAGAGAGAGAGAGAGAGAGAGAGAGAGAGAGAGAGAGAGAGAGAATGGTCCAGTAGTGGGAGAGAGGGAAAAGAGAGATGAGATGAGATGGAGAGAGAGAGAGAGAGAGAGAGAGAGTTTTTTAAACCTGTATTTTAATTTTTATCAGCATAGAGATTCACCTCCATTTCCAGGGCATATGAAAAATAGATGCCACCTTCCTAGGTATTGCCAGAATTAGTCTTTGAAATATCCTTATGAATCTCTTAATTTACTCAAATTCATTCACATTTGGGTGCAAATTTTATGAATACACACTACTATTAAATTCTTGATTAAATAATTAATTTATTGTCATTTATAGAGCAAATAATAATAGCAAAAGAATAGTTTTTCTTAGACATTTAGGAGAGGAGACTGGCAAAGCTGTCAAAAATTTGCCAGTAGGTGGCATTAGCAAATTTTTAAAAGTTTTTGAAAGTGTAAACATGTATTTTAGTAGCTAATATACAATATATATTATGTTTTTGGCTTCATATAAATTTCCCTTACGGTATTGCATTACTCTGTAATGTAATTTTTTCGAAATGCTCTTAGTATCCTAGTTTCAATTGAAATTATTCTTTAGATAAGGAAAGGATTTATTTGAAACTACGTATTCATTAGAGTTTCCCAAATATGGTTGACTTTATGGTTTTGGTTCAAATATTTTTCAGAACTGGGCCATCATCTAAGAGACTTATAAGTTCATTTGGACAGATTTGTACTTTTCAGTCATCATTGCTTTAATCTAGCAACAAACCTTTCATTATATTTCTAAGTATTACTTAAAGTTTCCTAAATTCCGTCACCTCTTGGTATTGGCTCAAATAATTTTGGGAATTAAGACATTATCTACGAGACTTATAATACCTTAATTTGCACATATTTGTACTAATCCATCATTATTGCTTTAATTTTAAAGCAAAAGTTTCGTTATTTACTTCGTAATTCCATTTTATACCGAATTTTTAAAGGTTAAATCATTTCCAAAAAGCACCATTCAGTGACTGACTTGACGTTTCTTTCAGTTGCCACCAGATGCCTCTCAGTCTCAGTCTCAGTGTGTCTGAACTGTTGTCACAAGCCTTGTTCCCTGCTCAAGTGACCTAAGTTATTATCAAGTTATATTGAGAACATCATTCATTTATTTCAAGTTGTGTGAATGCAAAGCTTCCAAATTAAGTTGATATTTATGTGGGACAACAATTACATAATATATCCTGTTTGTTCCTTCCAGGATAATTTGAGACAAATCATATGAAACTAAAATCCTTGATGGCTGACAAGACAGCTACCTGGCTGGCCACTCAGTCAGGGGCAGGAGTTGGAGGAATTTCAGTCAATGATTATGGTGCTTACAGATGGCTATTGATTCTTCGTGGCTTTATTGTTGCAAGGTAAGGTATTGTTTCCCAGTTAGGATAATGGCAGAAATTGCCCATATGGGGTCGTCATATTAGTGAATTGGATGGTGATAGGTTACTGATAATGATGGTGTGTTACAATTCACCCTAAGGGGGGGGGATTTTGGGGAGGAGGACACTTTATGCTTCATACTTTAATATTTTGGATTATTCACTTGATTCTGGAAAGAATTTTTAAGCCTGCCTAAAGTTTGTAGCGTATTAACTTGAAATTATGATCTGATAAGTTTTTCATGTGTTAGCTACTGACAGATGACTTAGGTACCAACTAGATATACTCTCAGTGTTTTGAGCAGTTTTTGACATTGAATCTCTGCAGAATCTAAGGAGACCCTAGAACCAAACTATGCATAGTGTGTAGAAAGCAGCACAGCTGGGTAGGTACTATTAGCTGTGAAAATGAGTATCTACCACAGGTTACTAGGAATATAAACAGATTAAAACTCTAGTGGTTATGTAGGCAAAATGTCAGCATCAAACTGAACGTAGCTTAACCCACAGTTAATAGAGACCAACATGACCAGACCTAACCTAGGGCACAGTGACCACTCAAGCCTTGGCTGAAACTTGGAACTCATTATTTCTTACAAAGGAGGAAGGTTGGATTAGTGGAGTTATTTGACAAACCTTTCTTAAGTTAACTGCTGCTTCAGGTAACTCGGAAATCGCGTAGTCATTTTTTGTGCGATCTTGATTTTGTTCCAAATTCAAATATGATGATGCCTTAGGACTATATTTCATATCCGTTGATGTATTTAGACAATTACGGTACTACAAGACAAGACTCAAAGGAGTTGCCATAGAGTTGTAATGGTAACTTGCAAGCTTTTTGACTTGAACATTTCAAGTGATTGAAGAGGGAGCCTACAACTTCAAGTATGGCTACAAGCATAGAAGGGTAGCCATTTTACAAAGTAGACACATTGATATGCAGAGGTTTGCTTGGTATTACTATGTGGTGGCAAATAGTATTTCTTAAGGTAAAGTTTAAGATCTATTAGTGCCAAATTCAGCCCTGGAATGACTTGAGACATTCTGGGCTCTGGTCAGATGTTTAGATTGGTCAAACTATGACTAGGCAGGACAGCCTTTGGTATGAAATTCATATCATGAAATGACATCACAGTCAGGGTATGTCATTCATTTAATCCCATATTCAGGATATTTTTAAAAACTAGCCTAATACAATAGTATTACTTGTTCATTATATCCTGTACTTAATGAGCAATTTATTGACCAAATATAGTGGTAAGTGGTACTTATGAAATTGCAGCAAAGTTTTCAGTGGATTTCAGTATTCAGGATAGCACAAGGACTGTCTTCACTGTCGCTAAAATACATTGAAATTATTTTATTTTTAAACCTGTTAAGTTATTTGAAGCCTTATGCATACAGTGAAGGAAATCAATTAGCTGTTGGTGTTATATTCTCAAAAGTTCCAAGTCATTGAGGTTGCTGATAGAGATGTGCATAATGTGACTCACAATGACCAATTACTACTACTCAAAATATCTCTGCTGCTGTAACTCATATTATTGTAGTCAATGAGAATCTGACGTATAAAACCTTTGTCAAGATGTTTTGTCAGAAAAATTAAATTGTATTATATATAATGACATAATTTTATGGCTAGGGAATGTCGTCAACGTAAATGGGACCGTCTAATAAAGACCAAAATATTGTAAACTAGATTTTGGGGTTGTTGCAGTCTAAAAAATCAAAATGATTTGGACTATTCAGAGATTATATCTCTAGTTTCCTACAGTAAATTTAGTTTACTTTTGGCACCTGCTGATATAACTTGTGAGAATTGTAGCTTCATCTAATTGATCACATCAAGTGTGTCACTGGTAAACCGTTGTCTTTCACCAATTAGAATATCAGATATTCAAAGCTGAATCATTTTTCAGGATTATTCTCCAATATGAATCCTGATACTTCAGCTGGAATGATTAGTGGCAGTGTAGAAGTGACTGTATGGAACATACACAGCAAGATTTGGGAATACATATAGCCAAGTAAATTTCCATTCAAAATCTTCAGCCAGGACCGACCTTATCACTATTCATCAGAACTGCCCAATCTCAACTTAACTTGGACCTTTCACAGATGCAAGATGAGCCCTGGAGGGCTATCAATCTTCAACCACACTAGTTTAAGGTAAGGGAAAATTTTGAATGCCCCAAATGTGGCTTGAAGGTAAAGCACCTTATCCAGCTCAGGGTATATTTTGCTGTGTGAAAGGACCCTAGGATATATTATTGTTAAGGATCCAGGGCATGGTGAATCCTTCCTGAACCAAGCTAGGACTGGATAGTAGATCCTTTGAGAGTTGATTAAGTAGGAAAGGATGTATTAGTCAGGGGTGGTGGGTATTTTGGGCAAGAATAATCTGATCATTCTTGATTGTCTCAATTGAAGTTAGGTTATGGCAAGATAAACTGTTTAGGCTTCAAGTGAAATTAGTCTATAACCTATTTATACACACCAAGTGAAATTGGCCTATAACTCTATATGAACAAGAAGTCACTGGCCTATAACCATTAATTTCCTTGACTGTAAAGTGTATAGTTATTATCATAATCCTAGAATGTGTTAAAATGTAATGGAAGGGTGACACAAATATGATATTGCTAAGACTGACAGTAGACTGCAACACTTGTAACAAGTGTATACTAGTTGTGCAAGAGACAATTTTCCATTCATCTTTATAGAACTGTATGTTACAGATACCTGTGATCAGCTAAGTATGAAGGGAATATTTTCACTCAGATTCAGTGCGACGAAACCTTTCAAAAGAACTAAATGATTGTTAGTGATGATTATACAAATGCACAATTTTTTTCCATAGCTCCAAGTGAACTCAAGTGTTAATTAAGAATTCCACAGTTCAGGACTGACTTAGAGTTGAAATATAGTTACTAGTTACTAATCAAAACATTTCTCAGCAGGTTAGCATGTGAAGGGATATTATTTATTGCTTTCAGAAGCTAGCCCATTATTTATTGCTTTCAGAAACTAGCCCACAGCTGTACTGAAAGGTTCAAGAGGCTGATGTCGAGAGTTGTGGAGCTTAGAATACTTTCAGGAATAAAAAACTAAAAATATTGTTGAATAACTATTTGAAAACATTCTTGAAAACTGTGTAAAATACAGCTATACATTTGGTGATTGTATTTTAAATTTGTTTGGCAGGATTTTATATAAAGAAAGAGAGCTAGTTTAAACTCCTGAGTTCCAGATAACTAGGTTTGTTGCAAGCAATGTACAAAGCAGCAAATAGACTTCATATAGTTAAGATCATGGATAGCAAAACATGAGTGGTCATATAAGCTATGATATTTTGAATTACTTTACTGATTAATCAATATTTATATAGTTCTTTGATTAAGGGATTTAGATTTTGTTCTGCTTCTTGCAGAATTGTTGAGAAGATGTCAAGATTAGAAATTGCTTTCAGTAATGGGAAAGCAAGTAATTACATCTGTACTTCACTATTTTTATACAAGACCTGGTACATTTTTTGATTTCAGAATAACACGTAGCACCACCAGCAAGATTGATGAATTTAGAGTACCTAGATGAGGCCCTGCCATTGAGAAAGGTCCCCAGAGGTGTGGAAAGAGGTTGCCAAGATGGTTGCTGCAACCAAGATGATTTCTTTAACCACTTTATGAAACTAAACAAGGCTGGGTCACTCCGCCTACCTACCAGGGTAGTCAGTAGTGAATATTGGTGCTGTAGAAACAGGCAATTTTGGACACCACAACACTTGCCATATCGTAGAGAAGAGAGGTTCCTTCAGAATGTGCACAGAGAGAGGTCTTACGAAAGCAGCGTGTATTTTCAGTGCACTGCAAGAGTGGTGTTTTCATTCAGCTGGTGCACAGACAGGTAAATATTTTATTTTGGCACAGGACAGTTAAACAAATTTGTAAGGGACCAATATCTTGATTTATCAAGATTATATATGAGCGATGCATTATAAAATCTTTGAAAAAAATCCTGGTATAGAAAATTTATATTTTTTAATTCCACCTTCTCTCTACAGGTTTTGACTGGTGCACGATGGAAAAAATTGATACACAGCAGTATTTACACCTGAAGAAAGGTCTACACAGCACTTGACTGGTGCATGAAGAGAAAAATTGATACACAGCAGTATTTACACCTGAAGAGAAAAATTGATACACAGCAGTATTTACACCTGAAGAAAGGTCTACACAGCACTTGACTGGTGCACTGATGGGATAAATTGATACACAGCAGTATTTACACCTGAAGAAAGGTCTACACAGCACTTGACTGGTGCACGATGGGATAAATTGATACACAGCAGTATTTTACACCTGAAGAAAGGTCTACACAGCACTTGACTGGTGCACGAAGAGAAAAATTGATACACAGCAGTATTTACACCTGAAGAAAGGTCTACACAGCACTTGACTGGTGCACGATGGGAAAAATTGATACACAGCAGTATTTTACACCTGAAGAAATGTCTACACAACAGTAACCCAGCCGTGGTATGGTACAATGGAAAATGTATGTGTCTGCACTCGGCAAGCTGTTATAGAGGTTGCATCTACAAGTTTGTGTAATCACATGAATATTACAAGTAAAGAAAAACTACATATACACAAATTTTTTGGCAATAAATCCATCTATGCAGTAGTAACCTGAACCTACAAGTTTCCTACTGCTCAGCAGTTTGTACAGTACTGTGTACAAGACCCCTGTTACAATATAGCTTGTATAATGTGTCTATAAATCCTGAGGCTTGTTGAAAACATTACTTGGTACAAAGGGCATGGAATCACTTGTAAATGGCCAATGAATATCGAAGTAGCTGTTGCCCAGTCTTCTTGCTACTTCAGGAATAATTGTTGTGTTAGTAGTAACACAACTTGTGTTGTTAGGCCGTCCACCAAGGTCGGTGGACAGCCATATGTATGTCAGGCTCAACCAGTGCCTTCATCTCCTCTGCCACTTCTCCGGCAACGAGAAACTGAAAGAAAAGGAAAAAATATTTTGAATTTTCAAACACAAAATATAGTGCAGTATATTATATTACTCCAGCAATTGAAATACACAAAATACAGTATATTGAATTTTCATTCTAATGCTTCAAAATACAGTATATTGAATTTTCAAACGTACTTTATTACTCCAGCAATTGAAATACTACAAAATTAACAGCTGAAATTCTCATGTTTCAATTTTTTTATAAAAAAAGCTTGTATTGCAATTTCACCACATATTAATTTTAGAAACCAAAATTACAATGAAAACCAGTATATATAGTAATTACCTGGGCTACATTTGCATTCTGGCTGCATCCAAGAAGTTATCCTTGGATGATGATATACATCTGTGCATTATAATTTGAAGCTTCTGTGTCAGCAAGGAAGGCCAGGTTTAGGATACAGTCCCAATGTCCTAAAAGCAGATAGCAGTACCAGGAAGTGGTCCACATGCCCTAAGAGTAGACAGGCCAGTGGAATGATGTGGATGCTATCAAGAAATGGTACTCTGGTGGAGTAGAGAGGGCATCACTTCCTGCCCAGGCCTGATTGAGAGAGTTCTTGAGTCATCATTGCCATATCTGATCAGCTTGCTTAGATATCCTGAGTGTCTGACCTGGAAAACAAAGTATTTGTTAGACAAACAACAAGACATTGTAATGTTTACTAATCTTAGTAAAAGCATCCAAACATCAGACACTGTAAGGTTTCTGAGTAAAAGCATCCGAAAATTTGTTTCCAGTATTCCACAATTACTGTTTTTCATTTTTAACATGTTAAAGGCTTTGTGACCAAAATTATGTAAGGCCTTTTTATAGAAAAAAATGACAGAAAAGCCTTTTTTCATATAGAACATGACAGAAGACTAATTGTAATGTTCCTCAGTAAAAGCATTCCAAAATTACTGTTTATATCTTGCACATTTAAAAGGCCTTCTTTAGAATACAAAAAAATATTAGGGAGGCCTTTATGAATATAGAAAATGCAACACAGGCCTTTTTTTATATAGAAAATATCACGAAAACGGACCTTTTAGAATATAAAAAATATGACAGACAGGCCTCTTTGAAAATGGAAAATACATCAAGACCGACCTTTTCAAGTATAGAAAATAATATAATAAACAAGCCTTTTTGAGTATACAATATAATTCCAGAGACAGGCCTCTTTCAACACAGAAAATATATTCAATAGATAGGCATCTTTGAACATAGAAAATATATTCAACATGTTGATAGGCCTCTTTCAATATAGAAAATATATTCAACGGATAGGCCTCTTTCACGATAGAAAATATATTCAACAGATATGCCTCTTTCAATATAGAGAACATATTCGACAGGCCTCTTTCAATATAGAAAATATATTCAACAGATAGGCCTCTTTCAATATAGAAAATATATTCAACAGATAGGCCTCTTTCAATATAGAAAATATATTCAACAGAGAGGCCTCTTTCAATATAGAAAATATATTCAACAGATATGCCTCTTTCAATATAGAAAACATATTCAACAGGCCTCTTTTGGTCTCTTTCAATATAGAAAATATAACACACACACCTTTTTGTTTGTAGAAAAATATAATATCAGACGTGCCCTTTTGAGTATAAGAAACATGACACCTTTTTTAAATTTACAAAATATGGCAAGCAGCCTTCCAAAAGATTAAGAGATGACGTTAGTGTTGCAGTTTTAGCAGTGGAAAAGATTTTTATTAGATTATTACTGCAAAATCATGGAGCAGTACACACCTCGAAAGTATTCCATTCATAATATATGAACGGTACACCACTCATACACTTGTACAATTTTTATATGATGTGGTATAATATTCATACAGTATTATGATGAAAAAATTGTGGAACTAAAGCTATTTGGTCGAAATCTCAAAACGATATCAGGGAAGAGAGAGAGAGAGAGAGAGAGAGAGAGAGAGAGAGAGAGAGAGAGAGAGAGAGAGAGAGAGAGAGAGAGAGAGAGAGTCTATAAGCACTATCAGGAGCAAAATAATATTTTGGCAAGGTGAAATGTATATGAGAGAGAGAGAGAGAGAGAGATATAGAGAGAGAGAGAGAGAGAGAGAGAGAGAGAGAGAGAGAGAGAGATAGAGAATAGAGTCTATAGACTATCAGGAAAAATAATATATTTTGGCAAGATGAAATGTATATGAGAGAGAGAGAGAGAGAGAGAGAGAGAGAGAGAGAGAGAGAGAGAGAGAGTCTATAAGCACTATCAGGAGCAAAATAATATTTTGGCAAAATGAAATGTAAAATGAGAGAGAGAGAGAGAGAGAGAGAGAGAGAGAGAGAGAGAGAGAGAGAGAGAGAGAGTGATAATAGTCTATAAGTATTATCAGGAGCAAAATAATATTTTGGTAAAATGAAATGTATATGAGAGAGAGAGAGAGAGAGAGAGAGAGAGAGAGAGAGAGAGAGAGAGAGAGAGAGAGAGAGAGAGAGAGAGAGAGAGAGAGAGTCTATAAGCACTATCAGGAGCAAAATAATATTTTGGTAAAATGAAATGTATATGAGAGAGAGAGAGAGAGAGAGAGAGAGAGAGAGAGAGAGAGAGAGAGAGAGAGAGAGAGAGAGAGAGAGTCTAAAGCACAAAAATGCACTAGAGAGAGCAAATAATATTTTGGCAAGATGAAATGTATATGAGAGAGAGAGAGAGAGAGAGAGAGAGAGAGAGAGAGAGAGAGAGAGAGAGAGAGAGAGAGAGAGAGAGAGAGAGAGAGAGAAATGCCTACACCCCAAAATGGTTATAAACGGAATAAGAACTAATTGTTAGATTGTAGATATTGACAGATATGTTGCAATAAAGGAGGCACTTACTAGTTCTGACGCATTAGATGACGTACTGATATATTAGCTGACGTATTCATAAATCCTCCTCATACATTCGTATCAATTCTGATGTTCCTTTATCCTTCGTGATGTGTGATGTTTTTTCAAAATAAATTTGCCTGAAAAGAAAAAAAAAACTGAATGAGACCATTGTTTATCATTCTAACACTATTTTGCTAACCTAAATAAATATATAAAAATATAAATAAAAATAAATTTCAAAATATTTATATCTCCTTGTGGTGGGTTACAATGTTAGAAAATTTATTCTAAACTGAAACTGTTTTAAGCAGGAGAAAATATGTTTAAAATGTAATGGTTATAATTATAGAAAATTTATTGAAAATGCAATTGCTCTGAATTACGGAAAATATACTTAAAATTAAAAGGGTTATATTTAGGGAAAATTTACTTAAAATGCAATGGTCATAATTGGGAAAAATCCATTTTAAATGTATGGGTTATAATTATAAAAAAAAAAATTAATTTAAAATATACAATTGTTTTATTTATGGAAAATTTATTCAAAATGAGAGGGTTATAATTTGGACCAAAATATTTAAAACGTAAGAGTTATAATTACAGAAAATAAGGTATATAGGAGGTAAGGGTTATACCTATAGAAAACTTATTCAAAATGCAATGGTTATAGATTAGGGAAAATATATTTTAAATGAAAAGTTACGATTAGGGAAAATTGATTTACAATACAATTGTTTAAATTAGGAAAAACTGATTTAAAATGCAATGCTTATAATGGGAGGAGGAGGAGGAGGAGGAGGAGGAGGAGGAGGAGGAGGAGGAGGAGGAGGAGGAGGAGGAGGAGGAGGAGGAGGAGGAGGAGGAGGAGGAGGAGGAGGCAATCACTCTCGGAATCCTTCTCACTTCCGGAACCATACACCTTAGGTGAGATGCTACCTGTCCTCTTAAAGGCGCCAGGTAAGAAAACACAACTTGTTGAGCAGCCACCACAGGACCAAGAAAAAAGGGTTCCAAGGGCCTGTGGGCAAAGGCCTGAAGGTAGAAGACATAAATGTGGTCTATTGAGACAACATCTTGCTTCCAGACTGACAGAATCTTCCAGAATGCAAGGGATGGACCAGGCCATTGACTTTGTGAGCTCTCAGGTGGAGTGTACAGGTGTCGTCACAAGCTCTAGAGTACATCCTTCCGATCGCCACATGAAGCCAGAAGAAAGACGTGTCTTAAGACACTTCTTCCTTGGGAGAGTCAGTACTAGTGAAAAAGTAGACGACATCCATTTGGGAGGTGACTCAGAGGGCTGATTCTTAATTGTTTTTATATGAACTGGGAAGTGGTCACTCCCATTTGGATATTCGTTTACTGACCATTCATAATCAATGTGAGCACTAGATGAGCAAAAGCTCAGATCGACAGCCGAATAAGTACTGGAGTGCTATGAACATGTATGTATTAGCCAATACAGCAAAGTCAGGATCAGTTTTATAACGATTTGATAAACCCAATGAAACAAGATGTCTGTGCATGTTTTGGGCTAGATGGAAAACGCGACCCTTAATGGTCGGTCTCAAATTAGGTTCGATGGTTTTAAGTGAGTCAAATAAACGAAAATAAGTTTGTTACTAAAACTTGTT
The DNA here is from genome assembly GCF_040412425.1 of Macrobrachium rosenbergii. Taxonomy (NCBI): domain Eukaryota; kingdom Metazoa; phylum Arthropoda; class Malacostraca; order Decapoda; family Palaemonidae; genus Macrobrachium; species Macrobrachium rosenbergii. The sequence continues at coordinate 6,383,868 of NC_089771.1, forward strand.
TTGTTAAAACAAGAAAAGCTGAACACATGATTATGCATAAACTATAGGAATAACTCCTTCAATATAGTATGGCCCACACTTAGCCGAAATAACGACAGTAAAGATCCTTTGAGCTAGAATAAATTTCCTGACTACTGTAAAGACTAAATTCTTAAATTTATATAGTCTTGAAAGGAAAGCTAATTCAAGCATCAGATAAATACTAAAACATCATGGAACTAAAATTATCAAATTAATAGTCTCTATACCAGCCTCCTGACAGGACATTAATCTCATCGATAATGCCATTCAATGCCCAGTTTTCTGGAACATAACAGGGTGTATGGGTTTCAGGTAAGCTCGAAAATATCTTGCATCCCAAATCAGTTGTTTAAAATAATTTTTTATTCCCTGCATAAGTTTTCACACTGAGGGACCTCCTGCAGGCAAACGTGTGGAACTGTAAGGTAAACTAGTTTGATAAAAGATGGCCAGCCAAACAAATTTCTTTACCAGAACTAAATTGTTGGCTCAAGCCTGTTTCTTCTAAATACTATTATCCTTTTTTAACACTTTCTGGTATGATCCCTGAAAATTTCTACGCTCACACCCAGTTTTGGAACATATAATGTATGGGATTCAGGGAACAAATGCCAAATTAGTTGGGTTAGCTGGTGCCTTGTTTAATAATTTTTTTATTCCCAATCAAAAGTTTTTCCTTGCAAAGAAGGCATCCCCTAAGGCTAAACTAGTTTGATACAAAAATTTATTTAACAACTGTTGGTTAAAAGTTTCAGAAGATGAAGAACTTGACTATCTCTTCAACCTCTATTTTTGCAGCAGATGCCTCATGGCTGTGTTTATTCAACTGGCGAATAACTTTTCCCTCCTTCAAATGCAATCTCACTTTACATCGATCTTCTTGCAGATTTGAATCAAGCAAATATGGAACGCGTTTCTCTTTCCTTCGTGGATTTTGTCTTTATCGATCTTTATTTTCACATCTCCAAAACTTTAATTCGGGACCACTTTTGCTCGTTGCGTCAAAAATGAAAAGGTATCCATCATTTATCACTTGGTTTCTTCCGTGTCTCGATAAAATATTTGACGTCATTTCGAATGACAGGGTTTAGACGACTGAAAAATTTAAAGCTGAAACGAGCTTCGAGAGAGAGAGAGAGAGAGAGAGAGAGAGAGAGAGAGAGAGAGAGAGAGAGAGAGAGAGTTAACAACAACAAGCCAAACAAGACGCCTGCCCAGTTTTGATAAATTTTCTCACACTACAACGGCGAGTTACTAATTTGATGCCATAACGACCCTCCGCCGAAAAAAACTCTCCGTCGAAATGGCTACGCTGAACTGGCCACGCCGAATCAGCTACGCCAAATGGGCTACGCCGAAACCCCATTTCCGATTCGGAAATGAAGATATTAGTAGAGGGAGATGCTTCCAATAAGAATAACGAGAGAGAATGCATCAAGATAACTGAATCTTTAGCCTAAAGATACGTCTACCGGATGAGGAAGCAGTCGGACTTAGGAAGCCATAATGGACGACTTGACCATTTAGAGATTTGATCTTCACTTTAGCATTTAGTGTTCATGTAATCCCATCTGTCTAGTTAACACTCGTTATTCTCAATAGGGAGAGTTAGCATTTGTTATCATCATAACAACATACGTTGTCGATTCGGGAGAGTCAGCATGTGTTAGCACGTGAATATGACAGCATTTTGTCAAGGGACTAGATCGCTCCACATTTGGTTACTGTTATTTGTAGATTGTGCTAAAATTCTTGTCATTTGCTTATATTATTTTAACAACGGTGCCTTTATAAAGGCAAGTTCATTAATGCTCTAATATGGTTATTAAGTTATGATACTTCAAAAAGCAAATTATGAAATGGCAACCACAATTGATACGAGGCCGTTGTCACTAGAAAATTACAGTATGGTACAAATCTTGTACAGGTTAGTTACCCTGTTTTCAATAAAGTAACTATGAATGTGAATCAAACGAGTTCTTTTATTTTGGCAATAATGAACCCACTGGCAGTTTTTGAGCAAGAATATGTGCAATACCCAGTTTAGTCACTTGATAAACAATTACACATGACCATTTATGCTGCAACTGTGGAACAGCCTTCCTGAGAATGTCGAGCAATTTGGAACTCGAGAAGTTCAAGGGAAGGTGCAATGCATTACTTCTGTAATACAATTCTCCTTGTATTTTAATCATTTACTCACATTTTCTATTACTAATTTGTTAATTTATCTGTTCTCTAATAACTGATCTCTTTCTGTATATCTCTGTACACTCTGTTACTTCTTTCGAATGAACCCCATACTCTTTGGAAGCATGAATTTCAAGTCAGTGGCCCCTTTTGTGGGCTTGGTCAATATGAATAGGGTTCATCGTCTGAATGATGATGATAATAATCTCCTTTGAATAAGCATTAGTGAACAGCACTGAGATTTTGTAAGATTTCACCACTTTGCTGACATAAGTTCTGAACAAGATTAAGAACTTCAGGTTTAAAGTCGATCTATTTGGTGCTATACTTGTTGATCATTTCTGTTGAACCAAACTTTTCAGAATCACTCAAGAAACCATCAGAACCCAGTTTTTTAAAACTCTTTGAAATGTCGTTTTATACTGAGGTCTTTATGAAGATTCACAAGAGGCCTGAAGATTTTGTACTGGGTTGTGTCCTAGTAAAGTAGATCATGAAGGAAGTCACTGTTCCCTAATGTGAAAAAAGTTAAGTATATCTTAGTTTAACCAGACCACTGAGCTGATTAACAGCTCTCCTAGGGCTGGCCCGAAGGATTAGACTTATTTTACGTGGCTAAGAACCAATTGGTTACCTAGCAATGGGACCTACAGCTTATTGTGGAATCCGAACCACATTATAGCGAGAAATGAATTTCTATCACCAGAAATAAATTCCTCTTATTCTTCGTTGGCTGGTCGGAGATTCGAACTTGCGACCAACAGAGTGGCAGCTGAACACGGAACCCGCTCGCCCAACGAGGAACTTCCCTAATGTGAAGGGACTATAATAGTAAATATATGTCCAGTACTGTTCTCTCTTCTTCTTTAGAATTTCTTGATCTCTCGTGGTATATATTTATGATGTCTTCTTATGTTATACCAGTTCAAGGTTAAGTAGAACTATGCAAGAGGTCCGGATCTGGTATTTTTGGGAACTCATTTTTCCTGTAGCATTATAGTTGCTTATTAAGAATTTACTGTTATTTTTTATTTTATTTTACTTTTTTATTTTTACCCTCAGAAGTTGTATGTTAGCCATCCTAGGATGCTATCGCGAATGCAGTGATGTAGGGGAGCTTTTGGTAAAGAGTTGAGTTTCCTTTGCTGGGGGGTTGGAGCCCCCCAGCTATAAGTAACATGGCCTGCTAGGTAAGGTAGTTCCTCTTTGGGCGAGTCGGTAGAGTTGTCAGCTAGCACTCGCTAGGCCTGAGTTCGATTCTCCGGCCGGCTAATGAGGAATTAGAGGAATTTATTTCTGGTGATAGAAATTCATTTCTCATTATAATGTGGTTCGGATTCCACAATAAGCTGTAGGTCCCATTGCTAGGTAACCAACTGGTTCTTAGCCACGTAAAAATAAGTCTAATCCTTCGGGCCTGGCCTAGGAGAGCTGTTAATCAGCTCAGTGGTCTGGTTAAACTAAGATATACTTATCATTTTTTTTTTTAACTAGGTAAGGTAAGTTTAGGGTACTTTAAGGTAGTATAGTTCCCTTTAAAATAGGTTTCCTTAGCCAATCCCTTCTTAAACATATGGCTCCCTAATGACTTGCACGTGCAGAACCATTCCATAACAGCAACAGGGCAGTCCGGTTCTCCCAGTGATTTCCCCCACGCAAAACCCTGCTTTCCCACAGGGTCCCCATCCTTGTTGGGTAGATATGACGTTAATAATAATTGACTTACAATAAACAACGCCAAACCCTTCATCAGCAACACTAAAAGTTTAGGAAAAATCAATTTCCAAGGTAATAATCCACGTGGAGCTGTTGCTTAGAAATGTCCAAGACTATTGGTGAAATTGGGATTCCTACTTTGTTTGTGGAGAAAATTTCATTTGTAGAATAATCCAAGAACTCATATGGTGATTGTGACAATGAAAGTCAGCATTTTTCCAATCCAGAATAGCTTTTGATCACCTTATTTTAACAACTGTGGTTACTTGCTTCAACTTTTGCTTGCTTGCTTATCTAATAGTTGTTTGGTTGCAGTGTTTTATTTCTTTTCTCCTGAGTGATTCATGGAGAGCTTTGATTTGGGTGGTTATAAAAATAAACAAGGTGAGACCAGTTTAGAATGAAACAAACGGCCCATTAGATAGGTACCACTTCTCCACCTCCTGCTTATATAATCTGTTTCCTACCTCTCTCCACGGGGGTATTTTAATCCGGTCACCAAATTTCCCATTTTGTGGTGTTCTCAAATCTCTTCATTTACCCAGTAGCCACATCTTAACACTAGTCCAAAATTTCCTTGACTGCTTGTTCTTATTTCTGTAAAAACACAGGAATTGTAAGCAAAAGTTTTAAAGAAATATAGATACAAGTAAGTGTAAATAATACAAATAAAGATTAACATTAAATGTAAATAATACGGGGAAGCTTCATGATCTGGTGTCCGTTATTATATCGATGACATGATTCGGGGCTGTTGAGTGTCTTCTTCTTCTTCTTCTTCACGAGTCTATCACTTCTATTAGCTTATAATTATTTAAATATTCTTGCATAGTTGCTCCCTTATCTTTAGCCACCCATGTCATGTATGTCTTAACTTAAGTGCAAGACATATATCCTCATATGTTGCAGTATTTCAAGTATATAACTAGATATTGCATAATGCTTTTGAGTATAAGTATAACCAATTATTATCGTGTTAATATCGAATCCGACACATAGGCTTCAATCCTGTAAATTCTACCTCATGTATGTAGAATATAATTCCTTGTTGTGTATCGAGCTATGATCCTCATATGTTGGTATTTCTGAGTATTAACTCCGTGCCTGTTTTTACCTTGGAAATGAGTTTTTCCTATACTTTTAGGGCTGCTGATAAATGGCTCAGACGGATTTGTTTGTTGCCAGGGAGCCATTTGTTGTCCCTGGGAGGATCTCTACTCAACAGTAAAGGGGGACTGTGAAACTGGGGTTTTTGGTCAGGGAGGACACGCTTCAAACATCCCGGACATGTTTATGGTTCTGGAAGCATGGCTCGGACGGAGGAAAATGCCAGGGAGCCATTTGTTGCTGGGAGGGAGTGGCTCAAGGGAGGGGAGGAAACCGGGGGAAGGCAGGGAGGAAGCTCCCACATCCCCAAAAGCGGGGAAAGGTGAGGAGTGGCAGAAGTGGGGGCAGGGGGAAGGTGGGGGAAGGTGAGGAGTGGCAGAAGTCAGGGCAGGGAGAAGGTGGGGGAAGGTGAGGGGTGGCAGAAGTGGGGGCAGGGAGGAGGTGGAGGAAGGTGAGGAGCGGCAGAAGTCGGGGCAGGGAGAAGGTTCTGTGCAGACACAGAACATGATGGCAACAAGTGAGGGAAGCGACGAAACAACAGGGGGTGGGGGTAGGGGTGGATAGGAATGCAATTTTCAGGCAGGATACTCTACCTAGAAACGGGCAAAGGCTTAGAGAATAACAGGCCGACAAAAACTGAAATGCCATCTCCTTTACCGGCAGCCCTAAAAGTATGGGAAAAAACAATTTCCAAGGCACCATTAAGTAAGCAGCAATTCCAAGCAACAAAATAAACAAGCAACCTGTAAAAAAAAAAAACACGTGGTAAACTTAGAAACCGTACAGGAGAAAAAGGCTTATCTTAGGGACTTGAAGGGTACAAATCAGTCGCTGCCTTCAAAAACGCGTGGAACCTGGTGTTTGGGTCCTGGAAATGTATTTTAAAATAGGCTACTGACAGATAGCCTACAAAATTATACTTCCTCCTGCCATACCGGAAGTACTGTCCCTCAGTTCCTGCACCTCCTTCCAATGGTGTTAGTGTGAGCTCAGGTTTCCGGGGCGATGGAGTTCAGGGAGTGGTTAAGTCTTAAATGCCTGTAATCTTCATTTTCCAGGCAGCTGTAGCCTTCCAACAATCTGAAATTATGGTCGTACTGGGCTCTATGTATTCTTTAATTAACGTTACCAAAGTTTCAGCAGTTCTGTCTTCCACTGGCACAACAAAAAAGTCCCACATCTCCCTACAAATACCCCCAAATACCCACAGGCCCTCTATTACCCTCCCTACATCATATTTTCCTTTGCTGAACTTTGCTTCGTCTATTACCGCAGTCGTGTCGGGGCTGCCAATCCTTCTTTTTGCTTTATGCACCAATTCACAATTACTTCTCTGACAAAACTGGACCAGTCATCAATAGCTACGTCGCTCAGCCTCAGTTCTGACCTAGCAGCATTGTAAGTAAACCAGTCCGAGATGTATATAAAGTAAAAAAATAAAACCGTCTGAATGTCTAAGCGGGAACCAGAAAACCAGGTTTTACCTGGAACAGCGACTTGAAATAGTTGCACCTTTTCTGTCCCTTTTTCTGAGGGGTAGAGTGCGTTCTGTCGCACCTGGATGCTTTTTTTCTGCAAGTCCAATCTGCACTCTCTACTGCATCGGGGACAAAAGCACTGTTTGTTTTAAAAGGCCGTGATCTTGACAGTTTAATTAACTGATCGTAATTTCCATAATAATGAACACTAAACTCGCGGCAGTTGCAGCAACAGTTTTTGCAAGTAACGGGCAAAGTGTGGCGAGTTACAGGCTCAGAGGTGCAAGATGTCAACGGCAAGGATTCAGCCACTGTACTAAAACGAAATATACACTCGGTGAATTTCTTTGAAACATAGGTCTAGGTCGCACATGAGGCTTGCGGTGGGTTGAGAGAAGGGGGGTTGTGTTAGGAACTTGGCAGGAAAGCAGGAAAGTTTTCTGGGGATAACACGCAGAAGGGCTTTAATGCTGGCATTAAAGCCCTTCTGCGTGCCGGCAGACGAGCAGACGGCGGTTGTGAGAGACATAATAAACATACAATTATAAAATAAATATCACTGGAAAGGTCAGGAAATTCTACATATGGCCAATTGCATGAGATTCGAGACAGATTAATGAATACAATGCAGTAGCATAATATATGTGAAATGGCGAGACGTTTGGCATCTTCACAAACAGAAACATACATACAGTTTGATACAGAAGACTCGATGGAACATTATGAGTACACGATTAGAATGCTTGCATGGCAATGCAAATAGTGGTGATTGTACATATATCAAGACAACAATGGTTAGGGAGAAACAGACGGAAATATTGTATGGTAGAAGTTGCGTTCCATGAGTGGAGAAAATGGGATGCTCGTTTCTCTTTGTCCCCTCTGATGGATGAAGAAAACATGAACACACACGTGTGCTCGAAAGAGACCGCGGTTGGTGCGACGGGTCTTACACTTCTACCATACAATATTTCTGTCCGTTTCTCCCTAACCATTGTTGTCTCGATTTATGTACAATCACCACTACTTGCATTGCCATGCAAGCATTCCAATCATGTACTCATAATGTTCCACCGAATCTTCTGTATCAAACTGGATGTATGTTTCTGTTTGTGAAGACGCCAAACGTCTCGCCATTTCACATATATTATGCTGCTGCATTGTATTCATTAATCTGTCTTGAATCTCATGCAATTGGCCATATGTGGAGTTTCCTGGCCTTTCCATTGATATATGTTTTATCATTGTATGTTTATTATGTCTCTCACAATCGCCATCTGTTTGTCTGCCGACAAACACAGATGTCCGAAACATTACCTATGTTTTGCCCTGTCTGTGTGTAGAAACTACTTTGTGGCTCGCACCAGCAATAACAACTTTGAAGATTCTGTACATTCATTCAGTAAGGAACCACCAATAAACCAGAGAACACCTAGCCAGTAGGTCACTCTATACCATCCTTACCCTGGTGACCCTGGAGTGACCCGAAGGAGCTGATGGCAGACGTCCGACCCAAGATGACAACCCACGCACCAACAAACCCTTCGCTGCCTCCCCGCTTCCAGCCATTCCCGAGTTCTCAGTGGATGTCCGACCCTCCGAGATGACCCACCTCACCACAGGAACCCTGGACGCCTCCTCCAGGCAGCCTGCCGCCGCCCCCGAACTCGTACCGGACGACCTGACCAACAAAGGAGCGCCGTACCCTTCAACCCGCTACCATCCTCCTCGAGTTTCTGCTGGCCGGCGCCGCCCTTCAGCCTCCTACCCGCCCAAAGCCCAAGCCCTTTGCGGCCATTCCAATTGTCAGCAAGACGATTTCTGCATCAGGGCCTTGCTTGGGGGAGGAGTATCGCAAGAGACCACATCTCAGTCTTTCAGCCGCACGTGTGTGTGTGTGTGTCATCCATCGAAGGGAACAAAACAAAAACAAGAGCATCCTGTTTTCTCTCTCTCAAGGAACGCAACTTCTACCATACGAGTACAATACTTCCATCTGTTTCTCCCTAACCATTGTTGTCTCGATTTATGTAATCTCCACTACTTGCATTGCCATGCAAGCATTCCAATCATGTAGGCTACTCATAACGTTCCACCGAATCTTCTCTGTCAAACTGTACGCATGTTTCTGTTTGTGAAGACGCCAAACGTCTTGCCATTTCACATATATCATGCTACTGCATTGTATTCATTAATCTGTCTCGAATCTCATGCAATCGGCCTCATGTGGAATTTCCTGGCCTTTCCATTGATATATGTTTTATCACTGTATGTTTATTATGTCTCTCACAATCGCCGTCTGTGTGCAGAAACTACTTTGCGGCTCGCACCAGCCAATAACAACTTCGAAGATTCTGTACATTCATTCAGTAAGGAACCACCAATAAACCAAACAACACCCAGCTAGTATGTCACTCTAAACCATCCTTACAAGTCAAATGCTTTTTCTAGGTCAATAACAGCTATATACAGTGACCTATTGTATTTCCATGATTTTTCTATGACAAACCTCAGGGTGAAAATGAGATCTGATGAGCTTCTATCCTTTCTGTACCCATGTTCTTCGCCTAACTGAGGTTCGATGATACGACGTGCTCTCCTTCTTAAAATTCTCTCATAGGGCTTTGCTGCATGACATATGAGTGTTATACCTCTATAGTTTTCGTACTTGCCAGAATCACCTTTACCTTTATAAAGTGGTACAGTAATATGTCTTCCCCAATCTTCTGTGACTTCACTTTCTAGCCAGAATGATAGATTTAAACCATATAGCACCTGCTTTGCCAGGTTTCCTCCCTCTTTAAACAATTCTGATATATCATCTCTCTCAAAGCATGATCAAACTCTTGATATGTAATCACATCTTCCCTATTTTCTCTATCAAATTTTAAGATATATTCTTCTTTATTTCTCTCTTTTGATGCTATGTTCAGTAAGTTACTGAAATAGCTGGTCCATCTTATCAGTCTACCAATGATGCCACTCAAAGCCAATACATCCCTCCGTCCACAACATTTTTGCCTGCCAAATACTAAGCTTGAGGTTTTAATTTAAGGAAGGGCATTTTATGCCCTTTACCTTTCAAAATTTTTCCGTTAGCGATATAGGCGAATCAGCGTACAGCAAATCAAATGCCCTTCATGTATTCATAAAGTGCCCACTTGTAGAAGTGTCAGATTAATATGTAAATTTCTCATAAAAATTAATAAATGCATTAATAAATCTCACTTTGCATTACTTACAAAATAAATTAGTAACAGAACTGGCTCTTATACTGGCAACGCTTTGAAAGTGTTCCTTGCAAATTGCCAGAGACTGAGTGCAAGCAGCCTGCTACTTATACATACTTATAGCAGCATTTGTTGGGAACAGTGGGGACAGGGAACACTGCAATGGGGTTCGGAACACTGCCCTTGCTAAGTAACCAATTGGTTCTTAGCCACGTAAAAATAAGTTGGTAGGGAATCATCAGTGGTCTGGGAAAACATAGCTATACTTAGCCTTGGTAAGGACATGTCAAGCCTTGTCATTGATTATCTTCCATTATATCATTATTATTTGTTGTAACTGTGAGGTTTAAGATGAAATTGGAATGTTTAATAAATATCTAGCCCAGACTGCAGTGAGGGTTAACAACAGTTACTGTAGTTGCTTGCTTATTATAGGATACTCTGTGGGCAGGGTAAGTTAGAGGCACTATTCCCGTGTTGATGGTTTATTACAGAAGCTTCTTAATCCTAAGGTGGTCACAGGGCAACTGGCGTTCGTGCCAAAATTTGGCGCGGACAGGGTTAGGTAATGCGTTGCTAACCATAAACACAACAACATTCCACTCAGTAGTATTACTGATATCAGCAACATGACACATACTTACCCTACATCCATCCCCCCCCAAAAGCTATGCATTACCATGAAACATAGGTACACTCAAAATTCAAAATTAGAGACAAACAAAGGATATCATAATCAAGAAGAGGCAAAATAAAAAAAAAAATCAGCAAGGAATGGTTAATCGAGGCAAAACTTAATAATAGTTCAGCAAACAGAATGCAACCTATTTTCCACCTTTGTAGTCCTTCATCCAAGCTGGGCATTTAGTTGGCCTTGAACTACGCCTACCAAGGGGTGGGGGCTGCCGTGGCCAGCATATACCTACTGTTCCTGGGTACGTGGCACTGCCCCCGCTGGTTCTATAGTAGGGCACTGGCTCTTTGCTGTTATGTATTTCAAGTGGCGGCAATTTCTCCTCGACATTCTGCCAGATCCATCTATTTTGATTAAATACTGTCTATATGGGAGTCTTTCCATTACCACCCCTGATCGATCCCACTTCTTACTGACTACATCCTGCACCAGGACTTGGTTGCCTACACGTAGGTATGGCAACTGCCTTGCATGCAGGTCATACAATTCTTTCTCTTTCTGCGGAGTCTTGACCACAGCCTTTTCTCTCTCTCGTATCGTTGCCATCCAATGATTATCCAAAGCAAGAATTCGTTCGCCATTGGGATAGAGTCCTGTAACTGCCTCCCTAATGGTAATTACATGGGGGACTTGTCTACATCTCTTAGGGGAGTATTTCTGTTTTGCATAAGGGCTTTTGCTGTGGCATCAGTGTCTAGGCTACCATCACCCCTAATGTCATCCCTTATCATACGCTTAGCAGAGCGCACGGCCACCTCTGCTCGCCCATTCGATTGGGGGTATTGTGCTGATGAGATACGTGACTACACCCCCCATCGCTTATAAAAGTCTAACATCTCAGCACTCGCCAAGTTCGTCCCCCCATCAGTGGCTATCTCCTCAGGGGTACCCCAACGGCAGAACCACCTCCACAAAACGGATGATCTTTGATGAGGTCACACCATTGCCAACGTGCAACAGTTACAGCCACCCAGTTAATCTGTCTGTATATGTTAAATAGCATTTGTTATCTAACTGAAAGAAATCTGCTACTGTTTTCTGAAATGGATACACTGGTGGTTGGGTGGGAATGAATGGTTCTCGTTACTGGGATGGCGAATTCTCATTGCGCGTTGTACATTCAGACCTCTGAAACATTACATCTGCCTCCATCCCAGGCCAATACACTGACTGCCGTGCTCTTGGCAACATTGAATCAGTGTCTTGGTGGCCTGAGTTTAGGTTACGTGCCACAGTTTCCCTCAGAGCTTCCAGCACTACCAAACGTATGTGCCCCTTGTCGAAAGTATAGGTGACAAGTCCATTGATATAGCTAAACCGTTCCCTTACCTGAAAGTATGGCTTTAATGTAGGCTCAACCATATTTCTACTTTTTGGCCAGTTGTCGTCTCTTACCCTTTTCAATAACAACTGATAATGATCATCTTTGCTAGCAATTTTCTCTACATCTTCACTGTCGATTACTATGACATCACTATCCACGTCACAGAATGACGCGATCAATGCCGCAGACATTATCCCGCATACCTCTTCTAATTCCTCCATATCTATCTCGCTTGGTAATGCCTTCAGACTAGGGTACCAGGACAAGGTATCAGCGGCAGTATTTTTTTTTTACCTGGCACGTATTTCACTGGGAATTTATACTGAAGGGTTTTTTCTTTCAAAGGGAACAGTCTGGGATTCTCAATGTGCTTCAACTCCCGACCGCCAAACAACTTAACCAACGGGCGATGGTCTGTTACTAGAAGTAGGTTAGGGCAGCCCGGCAAAAAGAGACGAGCTTTTTTCAGACACCAGACCACAGCCGGTGGTAAATCCATAATTAGCAACCAAAATACTGTAGAAAAAGTTAATTTAGAAGGAAATCCCTGCCGCGGAGTTAATACTTAGTTCTGCCTTTTAATTAATTAACGGCACTAAGGAACCAAGAAATACCCACCTTACCTAAACTAGAAGGCCATATCAGCTGTAGGCCATACCCTGCCTAACATTTCACACTAGGCCTTACAGTGCTGTATCATCAGTGGGCCATACCCTACCTACCTTTCACAATAGACCTACCGTAGGTATTGATCACAGACTTACCATTAAAAATATCTAAGCAATTTCCACCAAACATATATTGAATAATAAATCTCACCAAAGACGTAGTGATCACTGCATAATCGGCTACCATCAGCTTGTCTTGGATACACGGGGACACTGATCTTCGATTAAGAGCACAGCGGCCCGCGCTATTCATTCATCTTCAGTGGCACCAAGTTTTGAGATTTTTCCTATGTAACGGCATATCTGAACATGCACGATTTCCTCAAGCATACACCTGTTGTCAATGTTCAACTAATATATAAACCATTCACACGTGTATATATACTGTTATGTATATATACTTTTTAATTGATTAATGCATTTATGTCAATTGAAGCTGAAAGTCAATTGAAGCTGAAAGTTGCCCCCAAAAGACGGACAATTACTTAATTGGATTAGGTCGCCAGTCGGAACCATGTACTAATAATTGGATTATTTCTGTAACAAAGGAATTACATCAAACCCCTTCACTTCCCACCTAGTCCCAACAAAGAAAGAATGTGCTGCTTATCACAGCACGAGGGAAATTACATGAACCATTAGCCAACGTTGGACAGTCAATTTTCCCTGCTTTAAGTAAAAGTTATAACGCAACGAGGTTGTACAATAGCGGATATCATACGAAGTTTTAGTAATGGTAAAGGCTATTTCTCTTCCAAACAATGGTGATGTCAGGATCCAAGGCTTGCCTGAAATTTTACTTACACCTGACTTTCCCTAATTCCTACTTACTGCACAGGAATAACTTATGCAATTTCACTAGGCAATGATCATTATTCATATAATCAACTTCCTAAAAGAAATACGGATATACCAGGTTCTCTCGTAAATGGTGGCGAAATGGGAAACAGTGGAAAAATTAAGTACACAGGAAGAGTTACCAGCAATCAGCAAATACTTGTCAATTCCAGACTTACCATTTATGTGGGCTGCTTGTGCAATGCAACGGACGATTGGGATTCTTGAAAAAACACGTGTATTGTTGATTCTCTGGTAAAGCAAAGGCAGGAGGAGAACAAAGCACAAAGTTAGCACGAGCATGACGCATGCTATTAGTCTGAAAGTCGGTCTCTCTCTCTGCTGGCATCAGTCAGGTCAGGGCAGGGCAGAGCTTGCTGTTTGCCCGACACTCGTCCATAGCCCCTGGCAGTCTGACAAATTGACAGAGACATAGCCGAATGCATAGGACAGGGAAAAAGCAAGCTCAAGACCACCTTCACTAGAGATTGCTTGGTGAAAACCCTCCCTGTTGGCTGAGGACTCTAATGCTAACCTATTTCCCACATTATTTTTTTTTAAAGCACAGCCTACCGTCCCTTGCCCGGATTCTCTTAGCTTCGACAGAGATGCCTTCCTGTCTTTGTTGGAATGATATTCTTACTGAATGATGCAGAGAGGGTGAACAGCAGAATATTTATAAAAATATATATTAGTAATAATGTATTTAAGTTATCAATAATTGTTGTCACCATGATACCCAGTTTTTCTGCTGAAATGCAAACATTTCTATAAAGTCGGTTCAAAAGATCTAACTGTGTTGTTTATGAATCCAACCACAGTTGGATATTCAACAACGAGAAACATGACAGTAATCAATCCAAATTGGATATCCAGTGTCATCCAGCATTGAAATGAGGCATTGTTTTGATAATGGTCCAATTAAATTATTCCATTATTTGTTAGTATAGTTGGATTTCCTCAATAATCCAGAATTGGTCCAATATATCTGTGTTTACTGCTGACTGTTAATAGTTCTGTTTTTCCTATATTCAATCTTAGTTCCGCTTCTGTTAAACAATCACTTAAGCATACCAGTGCTCCTTCTAATTCCTCTTGAAAGCTATATCATCTGTAAAAAGCATAATGTCTCCTGTAATGTTAATTCTTTCTTTCAAGTCCTTTATAACTTCGTCAATGTAAGTGATGAACAAGAGTGGAGAAAGTACACTTTCCTGTCTGACACCCGTTGTTACACTAAACCATTTATCATTTTTGTATCCGGTCCTTGCATTGTTTACACGTGGTTCGTATGTGCTCTTTATTGCAGCCTCCCAGCCTTCCATCCAGTCTATACTCCTCTCCCAAACATCTGCATAATCTGTTTCTAGGTACTGAGTCAAGTGTGCTCTTTATTGCAGACTCCCATCCAGTCCATACACCTCTCCCAAACATCTCCATAATTTGTTTCTAGGTACTGAGTCAAATGCTTTTTCTAGGTCAATAACAGCTATATACAGTGACCTATTGTATTCCCATAATTTTTCTATGACAAGTCTCAGGGTGAAAATGAGATCTGATGAGCTTCTATCCTTTCTGTACCCATGTTGTTCTTTGACTAACTGAGGTTCGACGATGCGATGTGTTCTCTTTTTTAAAATCCTCTCATAGAGTTTTGCTGCATGACATACGAGTGTGTGAGGCTTCAAGAAGAAAAGTCTGAGGTGAAAGACTGATTCTTTATTCTCCTCGACAGGTGTCTATAAGACAAAAAGCCGGTGGAAAGGTAGGATTTGTGTCTTCTAGCAAGCATAAAAATATGTACAACATTTGTTACATGACATGTAAAAGGTGGATATACATATTGGCAGAAAGGCCGTACAATCATGCACAAGATGAGGTAGATAAAAGAATCTGAAAGACAGGTCAACTCATCTTATGCATCATTGTACGGCCTTTCTGCCAATATGTTTATCTACCTTTTATGTCATGTAACAAATGTTGTACGTATTTTTATTATGCTTGCTAGAAAACCCAAGGAAAGAGAGGCCCGATTTGTCACCCTCACAAGTGTTATACCTCTATAGTTTTTGCACTTACCCGAATCACCTTTACCTTTATAAAGTGGTACAGTAATATGTCTTCCCTAGTTTTCTGTGACTTCACTTTCTAGCCTGATATATCATCTCTCTCAAAGCATGATCAAACTCTTGATATGTAATCACATCTTCCTATATTTTCTCTATCAAATTTTAAAAGATATATTCTTTATTTCTCTCTTTTGATGTTATGTTCTGTAAGCTGCTGAAAAATTTGGTCCATTTTATCAGTCTACCGATGATGTCACATCATATGTGCCTAGCAAATACTACTAAGTTTGAGTTTCTATTTATAGGAAGGGGGTTTTATGCCCCTTTACCTTCCAAACTTGAAAGCCGTTAAGGACTAAAGGACCATTTAGTAACATGTAGCAAATCAATGCCGTTCAATTATTTATAAAGTGCCCACTTATACAAGTGTCAGATTTATATGTAAATTTCTCATGAAAATTAATAAATACATTTATGAATCTCACTTTGCATTACTTACAAAATAAATTAGTAACAGAAATGTCTCTCATACTTGCAATGCTTTGAAAGTGTTCCTTGCAAACTGCCACAGACGGTGCAAGCAGCCTGCTACTTATACATACTTATAAGCAGCATTTGTTGGGAATGAGTGGGGGCAGGGAACATTCCCCCTTAATGGGGGCCTTGGTAGGGACATATAGGAACATAGTGAGCCTCTTTTCACTGACTATCTTTATTATATCATTATTATTTGTTGTAACTGTGAGGTTGAAGGTGAAATTGGAATGTTTAATAAATATTTAGCCCCGACTGCAGTGAGGGTTAACAACTGTAGTTGCTTGCTTGGCAATGCTTGCTTATCTAGCAGTTAGGGTTAACAACTGTAGTTGCTTGCTTGGCAATGCTTGCTTATCTAGTATGGTCGCTTGGTTGCAGTGTTTGTTTCTATTCTTTTGAGTGATTCAAGGGTAGCTTTGATTTGGCTGGTTACAAAAATAAACAAAGTGAGACCATCAAATTTCCAACCAGTCGCGTCTTAGAATTAGCTCATCATTTCCGTGACTGCTTGTCCTTATTTCCGTAAAAACCCGGGAATTGAAAGCAAAAAGTTTTTAAAGAAATATAAATACAGGTAAAGATTAACAGCAAGTACAAATAATACAAGTAAAGATTAATAGTAAATATTGTAAGGGCGTCAAATCGCTCTTCATACGTACATTAATCACGTCGTATATGTTACTTGTTATTATTTTCAGATTCTTTATGTATCTCATTGTATGCATCATTGTACGGCCTTTCTGCCGATATATATATATATATATATCTGCCTTTTACACGTTCTGTAACGCATTATATATGTGTCTTCTTATGCCTGGTAACGAACACAACTTCTGTACCTTCCCGTCCGTGTTCCGATTTTACGGGCTGCTCTAGAAGCAAGAGCCCGTGCTGGCACAAGGCCAGCTAAATCTAAAACAACAACAATAAAGATTATGGGCTGCTCTAGGAGCAAGAGCCTGTGCTGGCACAAGGCCAGCTAAATCTAAAACAACAACAATAAATCTGCTCTAAAACAACAACAAAATAAAACAACAACAATAAAGATTTACGGGCTGCTCTAGGAGCAAGAGCCCGTGCTGGCACAAGGCCAGCTAAATCTAAAACAACAACAATAAAGACTTACGGGCTGCTCTAGGAGCAAGAGCCCGTGCTGGCACAAGGCCAGCTAAATTTAAAACAACAACAATAAAGAACTACGCGCTGCTCTATGAGCAAGAGCCCGTGCTGGCACAAGTCCAGCTAAATCTAAAACAACAACAATAAAGATTACGGGCTGCTCTAGGAGCAAGAGCCCGTGCTGGCACAAGGCCAGCTAAATCTAAAACAACAATAAAGATTTACGGGCTACTCTAGGAGCAAGAGCCCGTGCTGGCACAAGGCCAGCTAAATCTGAAACAACAGTAACAATAAAGAATCAGTCTTTCACTTCTGATATTTCTTGAATCTTACACTGGTGACCCCGGAGTGACCCGAATCCTTCACCGCCTCCTCCACTCAGCCTCCCGCCATTCCCGAGCCTACAGTAGATGTCCGACCCTTCAAGATGACCCACCCCACCACCGGAGCCCTGGCCGCCTCCGCCCGACAGCCTGACGCCGCCCCCGAACTCCTACTGGACGAGTTGACCACCGAAGGACCAGCCAACGTCATCCTTCAGCCTGCTACCGAAGGTATTTGTAAGAACGTCAAATCGCCTCTCCAGTCTTGCGTTTCGCTCTTCATATGTACATTAATCACGTCATATATGTTACTTATTATTTTAGATTCTTTATGTATCTCATTGTATGGCCTTTCCGCCGATATAGATACCTGCCTTTTACACGTTCTGTAACGCATTGTATATTAACAAACAACTTCAGGTCGCCCGCTATCTGACCGCATTAAACACCTGTCGAGAATAATAGAGAATCAGTCTTTCACTTCTGACATTTCTTGAACCTCACAATATAAATAATGCGGGGAAGCTTCACGATCTGGTGTCCGTTATTTTATCGATGACATAATCCGGGGCTGCAGAATGTTTTCATGATTCTATCAACTTACAATCCGTCAAATATTCTTGTGGAGTTGCTCTCTACTCTTTTAGCCATCCAATTATCTAGTTCGGTGCCTTTGCCATTAGGCGGCGGGGGACTGTAAGGGACCCCATCGGTCCTGTGGGTGCACGTGTGTGTGGATCATCGAAGGAACGCAACTTCTATCATACAATATTTCTATCTGTTTCTCCCTAACCATTGTTGTCTCGATTCATGTACAATCACCACTACTTGCATTGCCATGCAAGCATTCCAATCATGTACTCATAATGTTCCACCAAATCTTCTGTGTCAAACTGTACGCATGTTTCTGTTTGTGAAGACGCCAAACGTCTCGCCATTTCACATATATTATGCTACTGCATTGTATTCGTTAATCTCGAATCTCACGCAGTTGGCCATATGTGGAATTTCCCGGCCTTTCCACTGATATATGTTTTATCACTGTACGTTTATTATGTCTCTCCCACAATCGCCATCTGTTTGTCTGTCGACAAACTCAGATGTCCGAAACATAACCTCTGTTTTGACCTGTCTGTGTAGAAACTACTTTGCGGCTCGCACCAGCCAATAACAATTGAAGACTGTACATTCATTCGGTAACCACCAATAAACTAGACAACACCCAGTCAGTATGTCACTCAATACCATCCTTACAGGACCACTATCACTTCGCACAAAATGATGATGCCTTATTTAATATATAAACAGCCGGTGATGGCATGGCTGAAGGTTGTTCTTGAAACCATTTCTTGAGCATCACAACTAACAAGTCATTTCTACGAGCAGCACTCAAATGAATGCTGTACTCTTCATAATATTTATATATATATTGTCACTATTATAGTGTTGACTCATGTTTGGAGACCAATCTGGTCTGTTCAGTTTATATACGAGGTGCAAGGACAGCTATGCAATATTAAAAATATTACTTTAAAAATTCGAAATGTAATACGAGCACTGTTGGAATTAATAATGAATACCACTTCATCTCTGACAAAAAATACTTTATATGTTGTAATTTTTTCCCCAAGTAGACGATTTTCGAAACACATTGTCTTCCAATCAGTGGAATGCAACATTTTCAGTTGGTATTTTCGATAAAAAGAAAATGGTTGATATGTGATAATCTTAAATGCAAAAAATATTATAATTGTGTAAAAGAAATGATAGTTATGTTTCTTATTATGCAAAATATACATAAAATTTTCTGTTTAAGTTACTGACAAAGAAAACGGATTTCAAAATAGTAATATCTTAAGGGTTACTATCAAGAAAAATGATCCAAAACACTTCCTTCTCTACGTCCTTTCTTGATTCCCATTCTTGATCGTGAATGGAACACTATATATTTCCAGAAACAAAATATATAAAGTATATTTCCGTTTACTATCCAGATATTCTCTCAATGAGCACTATTCTTTGGAAGCTTCAATTTCAAGTCAGTGGCCACTTTTGTGGGATTGTTCCATACGAATAGGGTTCATCTTCTGAATAATAATAATAATAATAATAATAATAATAATAATAATAATAATATATTAATATATTATTATTTCTATTTCTATTGTTATATTATTATCATCGTTTCTATTATTATATATGGATGAATTAATGACCACATGGGAATGATGTGCAACATACATTCCAGTTGCAGATTAGATACACCTGATTAATGTGGGGACACTTGTGCCTGTCTGGATTTGCAAATCCTTTCGATGCATGTTAGGAGGGACACTGGACAGGTCACACTCTCATTTCCTTCTCAGCACTCAGCAATCTAGACCTCTTCTTAGTTTTGATGCTTGTGAGTGTTGAGAATGCTATTTCACACAGATATGAGGTCGAGAACTGCAGCAATACTTTTTGGACTTTTAGGGCTCTGTGAGGGTGTTCCTTTTCAATTTTTGTCCAAAAGCTTTTTCTAGTGACACATCCAACTACTCCAGTTTTAGTGTGCGGTCATCACGGGTGTTAATTAGTTCCCCTTCTTCAAGGATGCTAAGTTGTGGCTTGCTTGAGGGATCATGGATGAAAGCATTTCTTACCCAATCATATTGATCTGCAGATATATTAGGGAAACATTTTTCACTGTTCCCTTCTAGAACTTCAAGGTGCTCCTTGATGAGTGGAACGATGCCTGTATATTTAGCTTCAGCAGTCTTTTGAAACATATCGGCACTGGTATCACTCACCCTGTGAGAGAGGTGCGAAATAAAGAGCAGGAAGGCAAGCACTGCTAGTTTGCTGACGAAGCGATCCGCTTATAAAGCGGCGTGCGGACGTCTGCGTATAACGCAGAGACCGCGGGTACAAAGATTTACAGGTGACCTGAGGTCAAACTATTTCTCTACAAAAAGAGGACAGGTACATACGGAAAACATAATGATTAACAATGTCTGGTCTGTTACAAAAATACTCTGTTACATAAACATAATGCATGGTCACTTGAACAGACAATAAAATATATAATTCACAATAATGATATGTGTTCGGCCGATGCCAAGTCGAATGTGAAGGCACCGCAGAAAACGGGATGTTCATTACAGGGAACGCGTTGATTGGGATTATGTTTACTGTATGTATCCCGTGTTTTTGTAGAGAAACAGTTTGACCTCAGGTCACCTGTAAATCTTTGTACCCGCGGTCTCTGCGTTATACGCAGTCGTCTGCACGCCGCTTTATAAGTGGATCGCTTCATCAATAAACTATTACGGGCTGCTCTAGGAGCAAGAGCCCGTGCTGGCACAAGGCCAGCTAAATCTGAAACAACAACATCAATAAGCTAGCAGTACTTGTCTTCCTGCTCATTATTTTGCACCTCTCACAAGTTCGAAGGTTTACGTTTGAGGTCACGTGATGCTAAAACTGGCCTTATTTCACAGTCAATGTGTTCTTAAAAGCCGTATTTGGTGGCAAAATAACTCATGTACGTGACGAATAGTGAAAGAATCTTTTTTTTATATATTTTAATAATGAAAATGATCACATAACCCTCCTTTGTGATTTTAAGTCTGGTTATGTGACGTCAGATAATTTACCTTCAGTAAGAAGCAATGCCAAATTACGCCTACTAGTAAAACGAAACAGAGACTGAAATAAGTATAATAAGATATTAAATGTGCAACATTTGATGAAATTTGGAGAAATATGAATGAATAATAACAAATCTGAATCATATTAGTTTAAGTATAATACGAAT
The DNA here is from genome assembly GCF_040412425.1 of Macrobrachium rosenbergii. Taxonomy (NCBI): domain Eukaryota; kingdom Metazoa; phylum Arthropoda; class Malacostraca; order Decapoda; family Palaemonidae; genus Macrobrachium; species Macrobrachium rosenbergii. The sequence continues at coordinate 6,404,980 of NC_089771.1, forward strand.
TCGTTATTTTTTTACGAGGGGCAGTACCGTTACCAGGACCTGACAGGTACGATGAAAAGTAAATAGTTCTCCAAGGATGCTTTATTTATATTTTGCAGTAAAATACCTCAGATTAATATTAAAATAATATATAGATTATAATGATTACATTTTACTAGTTTAAAATGCCTAATTTTAACCCACAGTTACCTTAAATACGGGACCTATTGGTCACCCCAAGAATCCCTTAGTGATTATATTTATCAGTAAAATAACTCGATTTGCTATTAAATAAATATATTTTAATTGCAGTTTTACGTTTTTATTGATTTAAAACGTTAAAATACGTTATCATTAACCCATATATAAGTAAAATAAACTACTGTATTTGCAATTCACAATTAAAATCATGAACTTATTGAGTACGATAGAAAATAAGTAAGTCTCCAAAAATGCTTTATTAATTACATTTATAAGTAAAAGAACTCAATTTTATATTGAAATAATATAAGATAAGTACGTTCATTATGTTTTTATACATTTAAAATGTTAAAAAACCCAATTATTAACCCAAAAATTACTCAAATAAACGACCTAATTCGTCTTGGGTGGAGAGTGGCCGAGTGACTCATGAGGGATTGATAGCTAATATAATTTTATTTACGGATCTGGTGAAGGGGAAATTGCAAATAGGAAAGAATTTATAAAAGAATTGTGGATTTACAGAGACAACAAACCTGAACAAACACAAACCAAAGAGGAGTAAAACGAGCACGGGAGGAGCCGTTTCAAAGACAATATCCACCCATTACTACTAATACTACTTAGTAAACAAATAGTTGTCCCGTGTAGAGATTAGCCACAGAAATCAATGAACTTCAACCGGAAATACTGACTGAATGATCGAATTGAAGGTCAAACGAGGTAAATCAATGATTGAGGTTGAATTCTTGAGTTAAAAATTGTGGTAAACTTGAGTTTTTGCGTTAAATATGGTTGAATTAAGTGAGGCATTTCCCGTCTCAAGACTCCTCAGGTTACGATTGCTAATGTTACACATTCCTTATTTAATGGTTATTTAAACCATTATTTTCGCTATTTACGTTATTTAAACAACGTTGAATGTTAAATCAATTTTCGAGGTTAATCTTTTGAGTTAGAAATTGGGTTAAATTTGAGTTTCAAGTTGAATGTGGCCAAATCAAGTGAGGCTTTTGCGTCACAGCCTGACGTCAGATAGCCCAGAGGTTAGGGTAAATGATCGGGCGTAAGGCACATCGGTCGCTGAATTGTCACTTTTCACTCGACATTTAATGGCTGAAACAACAGCCTTTGAGAAAACCTTTCAAAAGATTGGTGGAGCTAAGTAGTAGCTCCGCGGCAGCGACAAGTTCCTCGCTGGGTGAGCGGGTTCCGTTCTCAGCTACCACTCTGTTGGTCGCGAGTTCGAATCTCCGACCGGCCAGTGAAGAACAAGAGGAATTTGTTTCTGGTGATAGAAATTCATTTCTCGCTATAGTGTGGTTCGGATTCCACAATAAGCTGTAGGTCCCGTTGTTAGGTAACCAATTGGTTCTTAGCCACGTGAAAATAAATCTAATCCTTCGGGCCAGCCCTAGGAGAGCTGTTAATCAGCTCCTCAGTGGTCTGGTTAAACTAAGCTAAGATATATATATCCACGGCAGAGATTACCTTCTAACTTAACCTTTTAATTTTAGTCATTATGGATTTACCTAAATTAACCTGTAATTAACCCCTGAAGTCCATCCAACAGGGTAGGGGACCCGACGGGAAAGCGGGATTATGGGTGGGGTGTACCGCAGGGACAGGTGATTTGCTCCCTCCCAACCAACAAGCTAGGGGACTAGACGGGAATGCCGGGTTATGGGTGGGCTATACCACCGGGACAGTGTTATTTGGGTGTGTAACGGCTCACCCACTTGTTTCTACCCTACAATTTAGGGAAAGCGGGGTTATGGGTGGGGTAGACGACAAGGGATGAGAAGCCGGTCAAAATTTACCTTTTACGGCACCCCAGACATGAAAAACCCCTAAATAAACAAAGGACAAACAAGAACATTAAATGAGCCGAAACAAAGACAAACCCTTCCATTGCTACTGTCCTTCCAAGCACTGTTGCCCAGATGCACACTTATTGGGGAGCCACTGGTTCATGCCTCACTCCCTTACTGAGGAAACTCGGAGTTTGGGGGGCTAACCCCCGCAAACACTTATCTAACCAATCACATTGAGCTGTTAGCCCTCCGTTGAGGAAAACCCCCCAAACCTTACCACTCACAGTTGCTAACATGCCTTTCTACTGGAGGGGCTGTGGGGGGTTTCCGGGGTTCATACACGTGTTCTTCACAAGACAGAGCGCGGGTACGTCTGTTACGAGCGGTTCGTATACCGTCCGGCAAGTGCAATGGCTTGTTAACGTGTTTTCCCTACGCATGAAACTAACACACCCTGCACACAATCCTCCCAAACTGTATCTTAACACAGCAAAGAAAAAACATAAGTTTTTTATTTTTTTTTTTTTAAGTTTCACCGTTCTTGGTTGCACTTACTGACACTTGTTGCAACATAGGTACCCCGGGACCAGTACTGAACATGGCGAAGGGAGATTCCAACCCCCCCCCCAAAGCCCACTACTAAACACAGCGAAATGCATTTACCCCGCCAAGCCAGTACTAAACACAGCGAATGTCAGTCCCCCTACAACTGCTCTCGACCAAGATCCATTTCATTCACTGACTAGAACATATTGCCCTCATGGACTTCTAACTTGGGACACACTCAGAATTGAGAGAACATTTTACCTACTTTAAAGTAAAGCTAAGGACGTCAAAGTAGCCTCTACCTCTTTAGCTTGCATACATTATGCCTTGTACATCCATTCTGCCTTTGAACCACTGGGACTGTAATCGTTCTTCGTTTCTCACTATTTTTAACGGAAGTTAAACAGTGTTGAATCTTTCAGTTCCTTGAGACCATTTCTAGTGACCGGCATGGTATCATGGAAGGAAGCATAGGACTGTTTTTTCTTCACCTTGTAATAATGTGTCGAGTGTTTTACGGAGCCAGGAGGTACATTGTGCCTGAAGCACCCACCACTCTCAGTGGATGGGTTGTGGTTTTATCTCAGTGTAGGTGACAATGTTACCTGGTTGTTTTTATTTTGGTGCTACGCCCAGGGCAAGGACGAGCACCTATCATGCTTTGCTGGCCGTCGAAGTACTTCCTTTGCTGCAAAGTTCCCACTAAGCAGGAGGCAACCCATGGCTATACCGCCATGCCACTAGAAGTTAAGATGAGCACCTACCAGAGGCAGTATCCCAGTAGCTCTCTTGGCTGATAGGTAACGACAAGCACTGGTTTTCAATGCTAGCAGTTTTTTCTATTTTCAAATTCATTACATACCTAATGTTTTTGGAGTTGAATATGTCTCTGTATCCCACCTCCTATCAATGTGGGAATGAGCTATGTAATTACTTGGTATGTTACTTATATAAAAATGACATTTTTATAATAAAGTTTTATATATACTTAACAAGTAATTACATGATCGAAGGCCACCTTCCTCCCTGCTAAAGTCGTTCTAAATATTCCCGCTAGTGGGCGGCACTGGTCACCTACGCAGACGTGTGAAGTGTTGCCTGCGAACTTTTGAATTCAAGCTGCTTTGTAAGTGAACTAATAGCTATGTAATTACTTGGTAAGTATATATAAAACTTTATTATAAAATTGTCATTTCTGTACCAGTTAGTGTGTGCATTTACATTCCGTTAAAGTGCTGTAATACCACAATTATAATATCACATTTACAATCATAAAACCAAAGACAAGTGTTTAGTAATATTGTAGGTGTTAAGTGTGGTAAGTTTGAGCAAAGTTTTAGTGCTATATGGAAAAGCATAGACAGCATTTTAAAGTCTTGATATGCAGAAATAAAATATTAATACTTTGACAACAATAGTTATATATTAATTTTTACATTTTTCTTTTTTAATAAGTGAGATCTCATCTCTCTTTCTTTCTGCATTTCGCTTCGCCTCTTCGTACTTCTTTTTAACGAACACTCTAATATTCTTTAGAAGCTTCTTGAATATAAAGTCAGTGGCCCCTTTTGTGGGTTTCTTGTTCAGTATGAATAGAGTTCTTCTTCTTTATGATAAATGATGATAATTCTAATGCTAATATAATTATCAAGTAACTCTCTCATTCCAGTTCTAAATGAAGAAGGGGAAAGGGGATGAATCTGTGGAGTCAGTGAAAAGATTCACATCATCTACACCTGTCGTTCCCAGCCAGGTAAGAACGTCCCTGTGTCGAGTTGCAAGTACTATATTGGTGCTGTCGTGTTGATTTTGCCAAATCATTCGATCACATGGGATTCTGTAGATACTGTAGGCATTACTTTTTAGGTTCTTTGCAGCATCCCTTCCATGGCCCCTACCTTCATCTCCTTTCATTCCTTTTGGTGTAACTTTCTTTCTGTTTGCCATACCTTTCTCTCCTTTGACTATACTTCCTCCTCTGTTCATACTCTCTCTCTTCCATCCTACTTTCCTCAACTTTTTCTGACAATTGTTTCATTTTAATTTCCTCCTGTTACTTCTTTCAGACCTTTTTATTCTCTGTTTCCTTTCAGCACTGAATCGATCATAGGTCCCAGTGCTTGGCCTTTGACCTAAGTTTTATATTCCATTCCATTCCAGAGTAGGTTTTTTGAAGATTGATTTTGGCTTGTTTTACCCACTTTCCAGATCTTTGTTCAGCCTCACCACTTCACTTGTCCCTCTCCTGCCGCCAGCCGGCTTTGTCGCAGTGGGAGTCCTCGAAGATCTTGTACAGCCTCAGCAGGTGCCGATCGGTGGTGACCAGTGCCTAGTGGGGGGCAGCTTACCCCCAAACAAATTTATTTATGCCCTGAACATTATCTTTGTTTCGCCCCAGCCTTAGTCGCCTCCGTCCCGTGAAAGTTTTAGCAACTGCTATAATCTGAGCCCTGTTGCTAACCAGTTATTACATTCGAGCACCTGCAGTAAACCTCCCCCTCCTGTATCTCAGTGGTCCTTTGGATCATCAGTAGCCACTAATTATTCCTGGTGGTTGGCGATTTGCTGTGCTCAATCACCAGCCTCACTCTGGCATGACCATTTCTGGCGGGGCTGTACCCCAGAAAAGCCTGAAGAGAAACACACTCAGCAGTTGATTTTTGACTTGACAGAAAATATTCAAAGTTCTCCAAGAACCAAACAAAGAGTGCATTTTCATATAATTTTCATTCCCCATAAATGCACCCATCTGTCCAGTGTCATAAAACTAGGCTGCAGGGTAAAATAAAGGAGCCTGTGAAGGATAAGAGCGTTTTTCCCAGAAGTTTTTGCTGATTCGGATTCTTGAGCTGGTCAGAGCGATGAGGAGCCAAAAAGACTGTCTGTCCTTCAGAGGTTTGTAGATGATGGCCCCTTCCAGGGTTTTTTTGTCTCTCTCGAGCTGGTCTTTGTCAGAAAAGACTTGGTTTAGCCTCTGGAGTATGTATGTGGTTTAGCTTACAGAGAATTTTATTTATTCACTACTGATATTTGTTTATTATGACTTAACCAGTTATTACATAGCTATTAGTTTTCCACGTAAAGCAGACTAAATTCAAATTTCATGGGTAATACTTCGATTGCTCAGTGTAGGTGCACAGTACCACCCCCTGACGGCAATACTAGAAACGACTTGGCTAACCACCTCATTCTGTTTTCTGCCGTATTCGACTAAACATTGAGTGCTCATAGCAGCTTATTCCTTTTTTCTGGTTATATCACCGGATTTCGGTACTATTACACAACCACCAGAATATGTCTTTCATAGCCTTTAAGCAGAGATCTTTCAGGATGAGCCTTGTCTTTTTTTGTTATCACCTTGATTCATATTCATCAACAAGCCGGCTACCTGCAATTTGCCGGTAATAGTTTGGTCTAAAAAGTAATTCTCAAATGTTATACCATTCCTTTAGGCCAAAACTTTTCCACCGATGTTTTGCTTACCGGGCTTAGGCTACATGCAAGTCACCGGTAACTAATTACTTTAAAAGTAATTCTTGAACATTATGCCATTCCATTATGCCAAAAAACTTTTGCATTCATCATTTGTTCACCAGGCATAGGCTGCACTCAACCAGTGGAAGTGATTGCCTTAAAAGATTTGTTTACCAGCCATTGGGAATTCGCAAGCCGATGGTAAATAATAACCTTAAAGTAATTCTTGAGTGCTATGTCATTCCTCTAGGCCAAACATTTGCAAATTATAATTTGTTTATCAGGCCTAGGCATCTCGCAAGCCTACGGTAAATTATTTTAAAGTAAATCTTGAAGTTACGCCACTCCGTCAGGCCAAAACGTTTGTAATTTGTTTTGTTTACTGGGCCTGGGCTACTCATCACACTTTCCTTTGCAGGGAACTGAAACGTTTAGGGGCTGGAAGATAGTAAGGAGGGAATGATGCGTAATGTTTGGCTGCGGTGAGCCTTAGGAGGAAACGTTCTCGAAAGCCGAGTTTCAGCTACCGGTTCTTGCTTCGGCAGTACTTTTGGCATCACAAAACTGTGAATGTTCCACGTCTTTAGCTCCTAGCCTCCAGCACTGGCCACTTGCATCTAGTGGTGGGCATAATCGGTTACTGGATTCAGTCACTAATTAGAGAATAAAAACACATTGTTCTACAATATTAGAGTTGGATCTGCTCTGCTACTTTAATGCAAAACTATTTTTTGATATAAATTTATCTTTTATTTTAGAAGATACACGTACATTTGTCATCTTAAAATGTGTACATGTCTGAACATATTAAATGCTAATGTTATTCATACATTTTAATGCCCAGATACCAGAAATTGCTATAAAGATATAAAAAAGTAGTTAGTAATCGATTACTAATTGATTATTTTTCATGAAAGTAATTAGCAACCGCGATTACCAAAATCAGTGAAATGCCCACCACTAGCCCCCTGCTTCTTCCCGCAACTGCACGCACAGTTGCCCCCCTCAGTTGAACCTGTAGTCTGTTCCAACGCGTCGGCAGACAGCCACTGGAAAGGCATCTTGATGGAGGTGCAGTGTTAGTCAGCTACTGGAAAGGCATCTTGACAAAGATGTTTGAAGAGATGGGATAAGGTGTCGTTACTCTTGGAAACAACTGTCTTCTTTCGTAAAGCACATGAGCTTCTCAAGCTGATGCTTAATCAGGGCTAAAGCAGTCTTCCTGAGCCAATGAAGAAGGAAGAGGCGCTGAGTGCCCAGATGTTGGTGCTGAAAGCTCCACAGTTGGCGCCGAGTGGTTGGGTGTGGAAGTCTGAAGTGGCAAAGCGGGCTCCAAGCGAGTTGAAGAGAGTGCTTAGCAGAAGGAGACGGGCGCTTGCTCGAAGCATCTTGTCGCTTGGAGACCAAAATTGGGCACTCACAGATCTTCATCACCCACAGAGCTCTGGTAGACCATGGAGGGTAACTCCCTGAGGACGAAACAAGCGACTTCGCTATCAAAATACTTTCTATTGTGTCTTATTTTGGCATCTTCCGAAACGGCAGGTTGCCAAAGTGCCCCATTTATTTAAGTGTCTTGTTCCTTGCAAGATTATTTGCCGATTGCACAGCACCATCATAACTCAACAGACTTCTGCACTTATCAGCTACATTATCGTGACTATTTTTCAGTGTGCTGCCATTTTAAGTGATATATTTTTAGGTGATTCTCTTAAATCGAATGTTGTGTAAATCACAGGTTAGTTTTTAGTTTAGCAACTCTGTGGAATTCCTGTTAGCTGTGAGATATCTAGAAATATTCAGGTGCAGGCTGTGATATAAGGTCTTTGCTACTTAACAGAAATTTAAAAAATATGCAAGTGCAGGCTGTGATAGGGGGTCTTTGTTGTTTATTATAAATGTAGAAAATATATTCAAATACAGACTGTAAAGTAGGCTCTTTGCTAAATATTCAACCTGCAGGATATATTCAAGTGCAGGATATAATGTAAGCTCCTTGTTACTTACAGGACTTTGTTACTTATCAGAAAGCTAGACCTCTCAAATATCTGTTAAGTTGAGATGCCACTGATTCAGAAGTAATTTGTCTTTTCTGACCTCTTGCCTTCCGCAGGTAGCTCGCGCTCTCTCCCCCAAAGCATGGTGGGACCTGATGCCGAAAGTTCGTAAGATTGGGATCGAACTCGTGAAAGAGGGACTGATCCTTGTGACTCAGAGGGACGCCATAGTCGATCTCGCGACCGTTCGGGGACCTGTGAGATTCGGACTGGTTCAGGAGAAGTAAGGTGAGGGTGATGGGGTCGAGTCTATCCCTTGATCACGGTCTCAGTTATTATTGTTATAACTTTTTTTTTTAATCTTGGTCATCCTATTTGACTGGGTGGTATTTATAGTGTGGAGTTTCTGGTTGCATCCTGCCTCCTGAGGAGTCCATCATTTTTCTCATTATGTGCACTGTTTGCAATAGCATGCTCTTCTGCAATGAGTCCTGTAGCTACTTCAGCATCTAGTTTCTCCATGTTCCTTTTCATGGATCTTGGGATCGTGCCTAGTGTTCCTATGATTATGGGTACAGTTTCCACTGGCATATCACCATATCCTTCTTATTTCTATTTTCAGGTCTTGATACTTAAACATTTTTTCTTTCTTTCTCATCTATTTCTTCTTGACTTTGTCAATCAGCATCAAGTCTGGTCTGTTGGCACGTATTACCCTATCAGTTCTGATACCTTAGTCCCAGAACATCTTTGCCTGATTGTTTTCTATCACTCCTTCAGGTTGGTGTTCATACCACTTATTACTGCAAGCTAGCTGGTGTTTCTTGCACAGGCTCCAGTGGAGGGCTTTTGCTACTGAATCATGCCTCTCTTCGTACTGGTTCTGCAAAAGCGCTGGGCATTCGCTTGCTATGTGGTTTATGGTCTCGTCTTTCATATTGTCCTTCCTGCATATGGGTGAGATGTTATTTCCGTTTATTGTTCTTTGGACATATCTGGTTCTTAGGGCCTGATATTGTGCCACTGTTAGCATTCCTTCTGTTTCCTTCTCGAGTTCTCCCCTTTAGAGCCATTGCCATGTTTCATCGCTGGCCAGTTCTTTAGCCTGTCTTATGTACTGTCCGTGCATTGGTTTGTTGTGCTATTCCTCCGTTTTGTTTTTCATTCTCCTGTCTCTGTATATTTCTGGGTCTTTGTCTACTTTTATCAGTCCTTCTTCTCATATACTCCTTAGCCACTCGTCTTCACAGGTTTTCAGATATTGCCCCAGTGTTCTGCTCTCGATGTTGACATAGTTCTCTATGTTTATTAGCCTTCCCACCCCCTCCTTTCGTGTTATGTATAGTCTGTCTGTATTTGCTCTTGGGTGTAGTGCTTTGTGTATTGTCATGTGTTTCCTAGTTTTCTGGTCTATATAGCTGCGGAGTTCATCTTTCATCCACTCCACTACTCCTGCGCTGTATCTGATTACTGGTACTACCCATGTGTTTATGGCTTTCGTCATGGTTCTGGCACTGAGTTTTGACTTGAGTTTTGCCTTAAGTCTCTGCATATATTCCTTCCTGATCGTGTCCTTCATCTCTTGGTGTTTTATATCCTCTCCTATTCTTCCCAGGTATTTGAATCCTGTCTCATCTATGTGTCTGATACTGTTCCCGTCTGGTAGCTTTATCCCTTCAGACCTTGTCACTTTGCCTTTTTGTATGTTGACCAAGGCACATTTTTGTATTCCAGACTTCATCCTGATGCTCCCAGATACAATCCTTACAGTCTGGATTAGGGTATCTATTTCCTTGATGCTCTTAACCATTCAGTTTGATGTCGTCCATGAACATTAGATGGTTAATTCTGTTGCCTCCTTTCTTGAGTTGGTACCAGCATCCATCTTCTGCAGTACTTTTGTTGTGGGGATCATGGCTACTACGAAGAGTAATGGGGACAGTGAGTCGCCTTGAAAGATCCCTCTCCTGATGTTAGCCTCTACTAGTCTTATCCCAGAGCTTGCAAGTACTGCATTCCTGGTGTGCATTGATGTTTTAAGGAAGCCGATGGTGTTTTCCTCTGCCCCATATATTTTCAGGCATTCTATGAGCCACATGTGCAGTATCATGTCAAAGGCTTTCTTAGAGTCATTACCAGTTTGTCTACCAGGAACTGGTCTTTTGTGCCTTTCTGTTGGTGGGGGATGGTGTCTGTATCCTCTAGGTAGTTGTGTAGCCTTTCACTGATGATACCTGTTAGTAACCTCTACATTATTGGCAGGCAGATGATAGACCTGTAGTTACTTGCTATATTTCCCTCGTTCTTGTCTTTCTGTACTAAGGATGTTCTCCCAGTGGTCCTCCATTTGGGCGCATGCTGGTTTGTGATACAATGCTGGAGTTGTTCTGCTGTTTGTGAGTTTAAGGCCTTGAATTTTTTGAGCCAGTATTCATGGACTTCATCGGGACCAGGTGCTTTCCAGTTGGGCATTTTCTTTAGTTGGTGTCTGACTGTCTGTTGTGATCTTGGTGAATATTTGTTTTATTCTCCCCATTTCCTTTGCCTTGACTTCCTGGAGCCATGTTGCATGTTTGTTGTGTGATACCAGATTGCTCCATATGTTTTCCCAGATTCTCTTACTTGGTTCAGCTTCAGGAATTTCCTGGTGGTTGTCTTACCCTTTTAGTTGGCTGTATAGTCTTTTCTGGTCGGTTCCGAAGAGTTTGTTCTGTTGGTATCCTTTGTTCCTGTTCATGTGCCGTTGGATCTTAAGAGCTCTGGCTTTAAGCCTCTGTTTTATACCTTCTCTTGCACTTTGTATTTCTCATTCAATTCCTCTCTTGTTTTCTTGCTTCTCAGCCTCTTTTCCGCCATCTCTTTCAGTTAACTCAAGTTAGATCTCATCGCCATGATTTGTTTTTCCAGGCGCCTTTTCCAAGGCGGTTGCTGCTTCAGTTTCTGTTGGGTTGGGTGTGATGGTGGTGTTGGCGTTTGTATCCGCATGAGTTCTACCACTAGTCTTGCTCTTGCATATGTCCAGGCTATTTGTTTCTGTGATGTTGTTGGTGTGTATTGATCTCCTTATTTTATTAACTTCACTTGTTTTCTCTCTTAAGTTTCTTTGTGTTGTAGGCTTTCATGGAGGGAATCTTTGTTCATTCTGTATCTAGCTTCATCTATTGTCTGATCTTTTCCACCCATTCCGACCTCTGTTACATCATCGGTGTTCCTCGTGCGTCGTTGTTTGGCAGCTCATCATTCCTGTCGTTTTCTGTCATTGTCTCTTGGCTCGTCTTCTGGGCGTTATTTCTCTTTCCAGTTCCTCTCCTTCTGTTGTGGAGAGCCAGTTCTTTTTCTTTACGTTCCTTGCTTGGTCTGCCAGCCTCTGTTCTGCTTGAGGGGTGTTATTTCTCTCATTCCAGATGTTGACCAGTCTTCTTCTGTATCCTCTCTCATGTCCGGTCGCTTACGATGTAGCATCTCCATATTTCCTTATTTTCTTCCTTGTCCATTTCTTCTTTTGGTTTGCCTCTGTACCTCCAGTCTGTGGTTGCTGGTTACTGTCACTCTGTACCTCCAGTCTGTGGTTGCTGGTTACTGTCACTCTGTACCTCCAGTCTGTGGTTGCTGGTTACTGTCACTCTGTACCTGTCTGTGGTTGCTGGTTACTGTCACTCTGTACCTCCAGTCTGTGGTTGCTGGTTACTGTCACTCTGTACCTCCAGTCTGTGGTTGCTGGTTACTGTCACTCTGTACCTCCAGTCTGTGGTTGCTGGTTACTGTCACTCTGTACCTCCAGTCTGTGGTTGCTGGTTACTGTCACTCTGTACCTCCAGTCTGTGGTTGCTGGTTACTGTCACTCTGTACCTCCAGTCTGTGGTTGCTGGTTACTGTCACTCTGTACCTCCAGTCTGTGGTTGCTGGTTACTGTCATTGTGGTGGTCAGTTGCTGGATGACGATCTCCAAGTACCTGACTGTCCTCCCCGTCAATTGGGCTGTCTACCTGGCTGCCGGACAAAGCTCCTCTGTTGCCAGAGGTTCCATTTACGTCATTGTTGTTTAATCTTTCATTTCTTTCCATCATTGCTGAGTTTTGCTATTTAACCCATAGCTGGACCCTACCCCATCTGGAATAAGTACTCATTTACAGCCGAGTAGACTTAGGAAAGTGGTGAAGATCCTTTCCCAAGGGATCAACACCGAGGAGAGCGGTCACCCATCCAACGACTGACCGGCACCCATTTTATTATTATTATTATTATTAGAAGAAGAAGAAGATGAACCCTATTCATACGGGACAAGCCCACAGGGGCCATTGATTGAAATTCAAGAAGAAGATAACAGGATATGCAGAAAGAAGAGATGACTTATTTAAAAAGAAAAGATAAATGAACAAGTTTGTAGATAAATGGGTAAAAATTTAAATACAAGGAGAATTGCTTTAGGGTAGTAATGCATTGCATCTTCGCTTGAACTTTTGAGGTTCTAATTGCAAATCATCATCATCATGAAGAAGTCTTCTGAAAATTTGGAGAATGAAGGACCTCTGAGGAGAAAAGGACCTCTGAAACTTTGGAGGATAAAGGACCTCTGAAACTTTGGAGAATAATTGACCTCTGAAACTTTGGAGAATAATTGACCTCTGAAACTTTGGAGAATAAAGGACCTCTGAAACTTTGGAGAATGAAGGACCTCTGAAACTTTGGAGAATAAAGGACCTCTGAAACTTTGGAGAATAAAGGACCTCTGAAACTTTGGAGAATAAAGGACCTCTGAAACTTTGGAGAATGAAGGACCTCTGAAACTTTGGAGGATAAAGGACCTCTGAAACTTTGGAGAATGAAGGACCTCTGAAACTTTGGAGAATAAAGGACCTCTGAAACTTTGGAGAAGTTCGACAGGAGGCACAGCTACACATTTACACATTTACTACATTTTGGTTCTGCTGTTCAGCAAATCTGGTCACTCAGAGTAACAGGCGCTAAGAATTTGTTCTGAAATTAGAATAAAAAATAGAGCTAGGTAAAGTGAAGTCATATCTCGTTATCTCGGCCTCATTTCTTCCAGATGGAAAGTGGGAAGATGATGGTTGGCTCACGCATCGAGTGCGAAGGCGCCAGAGGCACAGTCAAGTTCATAGGAAAGGTCGCCACCACCCCGGGCATCTGGTACGGGGTGGACTGGGACGAGGAATCGAGAGGGAAGCATGACGGGACGCACACGGGCGAGAAGTACTTTGAAACGAGGTCAGTAGTTCTGTTTTATTGTCCATCAATTTTGATTCCTGGTTGTCGTCGTGATTCTCTCAAAGAAATTGTTTATATCTTCAACGTATATTTATATAATCATTCTTTGTTCACCAACTCTCTTCATTGGCTTCCCAGGTCTTGTTGTGACCTTATCCATGCAGGTCAGTCTCCCCTAAGGGGTTAGCGCCGTCAGTGCTCCTCACATGGTGCCCTGTAGCCAATAGTATTGTTTGTAGCATCCCGTTGGCCCATAGATTATTTATTATGTATTATTATTCAGAAGATGAACCCTATCCATATGGAACAGACCTATAAAAAGGGGTCATTAACTTGAAATTCAAGCTTCCAAACAATATGGTGCTCATTAGGAAGTAAGAGAAGGTAAAGGGATATACAGAAAGAAGTGATCACCCTTATTAAAAATGACAAATCCAACAAAAATTTGTATTTTTCCTAACATACAAACCCACAACATCAAGTGACAGGAGTATCCTTAGGCACACATGTGCAGATGGCTATGGTAGGAAGACAGAATGAGCCAATCGTCCACATACCTACAGAGACAGATATCTGTCTTCTGGGTCCATGCTGAAACTAGTTGAAAAATTCTGGTGAAGATTTGGGGGGCTGTCACTAACCCAAAGCAGAGGGCCCTGAATTGATAAGTATTCTTTCCTGAGACAAATCAGAGGAATATCCTTGGGGTTCCTGAGACAAATCAGAGGAATATCCTTGGGGTTCCTGAGACAAATCAGAGGAATATCCTTGGGGTTCCTGAGACAAATCAGAAGAATATCCTTGGGGACGGATGAATTGGTATTTGGAGATAAGCAACCTGCAAATCCAGGGAGATCATGAAGTCTCCCTGCCTGATTGCTGCCAGAACACACCTTGGTGTCTCCATCTTGAACCGGGTTAGCTGGAGAAACTTGTTCAGTGCTGAAAGGTCTATTACTGGCCTCCAACCCCCTGATGCTTTATGTACCAGAAAAAGGTGGCTGTAAAAACGTGGTGATGGTGGCTTCACTGTTTCCACAGCCCCCTTGTCCAACACATTCTGAATCTCTTGCTGGAGGGTCTTTTGCTTGGGGAAGTTTTTGCAATAAGAGGGAAACTCGAGAGGAAAGTGTGACAAAAGGAGTGAAACTCGACTCCACATGGGGAAGTCAAAGGTCTAGAAGTAGATGTTTGTTCTTGATAGCGTTTGCGGTGTGGAGATTGACTACGACAGGTCTTCCGTCTCTGATGAGAGATGAGAGTGAATCCTGAGAAGCTTAAGATTTTCTCTTCTTAATTGGTCTTGTTGAATGGTAAGAGGGGGAACACTGCCCAGAAAACTCACGGCTTTTCTCGAAAGAATACTGAGTCCATGAAGCTGAACATTCCTGAGCATCGTCGTCAGACCGAAGGGGTCTAACTTCTAGTTCATCGTCAGAGGAAAAAGAAGCCCTTCAGCATCTTTTGGAAGGAGAATGACTGGAATCCACATATCCTGCTTTCTTGCAGGGATCGGATTGTCGCGTTCCGCTCCAGGAACGGGAATGAGAGGCATCTGAAAACCATGCAGAACAGGGAGTGACAGTTTGGTGCCGGCCGACTTCTCTCTCCTTGACGTTTCTAACTTGAGAGAAGTACCGTGCCGAATCGCACTTTTAGAGCGTCTCTAGGAGTGCCAGAAAAATGTCCACGACGAGGTGAGTGACATTGTTTGCTGGAGAAGCAACGTGCTGAGTCACGCTTCTCGAGCATGATTGGGAGGAGCTCTCGGAAAATGCCTGAGAACAGTGACGTTTAGTCACAGGAGAAACGCTGGATGAGGAAGAGGGGAGGAGAGGCAGAACTTCCACTCTGTTGCACACCACTGGGACCTGGTACTGGTCCGGGAGAAACACCAGGAGTCCTCCCCCTGTCCCTCTGGTGACTGCTGGGACCTAGGGCTAGACTGCATGTCACTGGTCTTGCTTTTGCTAATGGAAGCTGCCATTTTCTTGATTGGGTTGGACGTATCTGAAACACTGCCTTTACCAAAAACTTAGTGAGAACTGACATCATTTCTTGTTGGATGTTGGATTTCTGCTCCAAGGAAGGAAGAGTCGGAAGATTTCTTCCTGGAGTAATGGGAAGTGGGGAGGAAGCAAATATGGCGGGAGAATGTATACACGTAATGGAGGAGATAGGGTCTATGGGCTGGGGAGTCGATATTCCCTTGTCTGACTTCTTAACACCCGTTATCATATTTTTCCAACTGAGAAGCAGACCACGATCCACGTTCTTTACATTTCAAAGTTCGAGAACAATCTTGTTCTCTGCATTTTGAGCACACAGAATGAGGGTTAACTGCTAATGGTGACAAAAAATTTCCGCATTTTTTCCATTTTCGAGTAACACTCAGACATTTGCGGGAGACTGGTTTCGCTGAAGCTTTCATAATCAGGGAAAAACACAAAACACACTAGGAGAATCACCCTACAGTACACTATTCACATCGGTCTCAAAATCACAGAGATCATCAAAGGAAAAAGTGAGTTGAATATTAAGCAGGGTGTAAAAGGCACGTCTGAGCGCAATGATGGCTAAGGACAAATTGGGGGATGCTGGTCCAGCGGGCATCTTAAATAGCTAGTGCCACTCTCCAAAACGAGGGTACCATAGCCGTCTGTGCATGCAGGCCTAAGGATACACCTGTCACATGATATGGTGTTTGTATCAGTGTCGGAACAAATAACAAAATAATAACCCAATTTTTAGCCTTTCACTTTACCTCCTTTCCTACTTGCTGTCTAACCACTCCAACTCCCTCTTTTCACTCTTTTTAGCAATGAATGGTTGAAAGTGGCTTAGTACTCAACTTTAGAGATAAATTTTCATAAATCAAATAAAGTTGGGGATGTTTAATGTTTAATGTTTTCGTTAGAGATAACAGATGATCTACTTCATAACTTACAGGACACAGACTTCAGGGTCCTTCGTCCGTCCAGCGAAAGTGAGTGCTGGGGTCAGCCTGGAGGAAGCAGTACGAGGTAGATACCAAGATGACACAACCATTGAATCACACGTAAGACTTCGGCCAAAGCCATTTATTTCTCTTACAACACTTGTACATGGGAACCTGTACCCACGAGAGTATGCGGCCACAAGTAACAGGAAGCACAAGCACTATTATATAATCAAATGTTGTACCCACGAGCAGTGATTGGGGTCACAAGCGCAACCACGAGTCAAATTATCAGTCTGTTATGACAAACTTACGAAAAAGTGCTCATGATACGTCGGCAGTTAGCCCGTCAGCCATTTGCAATGAGTGGCCTGTCGTGGTAGCACATAAACGTTGTTTATCTATGGTAATTTCATTTAGTTTCCTTTAAAGGCGAGTGTAAATTTACATATGATTTCATACTTTATTCCAGTAACACAACTTACTATAATAATTAGTCTTCTTTTTCAATGTTTTATTATTAGCAACAATTTTTGTGCCTACCCAGTATGGCTCACCATAGGCTAGGTCTGGTCTAGTCTACGGCACTCGTCCTCCCATCCGTAATATGGCTGCAGTGAACGCAAGGCAGTTTTTTGATCATTTAAAAATAAAAAAAGTGTGTAATATGCCAGCAAATATGGTATTTCTTAATCAATACTACTTATACAGGCAGTCCCCAGTTTACGACGGGGGTTCCATTTTGCCACCACGTAAAACCGAAAATCGTCAAACCGAAAATCGTCGAAAATCATAAAAAATACTAAGAAAATCTTACTTTTAATGCTTTTGGGTGTATTGAAAATGATGTAAGACTTTACATTTTCATTGAGTTTTTTCATCAAAAAAACCTCAAAATTTTTATTATTCTGCCATTTTGGAGCCATATTTCTTCCGTCGAATCAATGTTTAACGCTGTCGTAACCCTGGAACATGCGTCAGAAACTGGGAAATAATTTCTGATGAATATATTTGAAAAGCGTCGTAACCTCGGAGCGTCGTAAGCTGGACCCGTCGTAAACCGGGGACTGCCTGTATTGTCACCAAAAACTCAATTATTGTGCCTAAAAATGTTTATTTGGGATGAACCTTACCTACTGTTAAATTAGCTTATATCTCCTGCACCGCAGGCGAGTTGCCATTCAAACAAAAAAGAAGATCACTTGGCTGACCCGGAAGACTGTCTAGTTCACCTGTTTCTCCACCAGGTGTGTATGAATGTTTTAAGCTATAGTCAGAATTCTCCTTGACAGCCCACTAAGCATAGGCAATTGTTGGTATTCTGTGAAGTTTAGCTGTTTTGCACCTGTTTACGGTATTTTAATTTCATTTTCATTGGATGTCTTCCACCGGAAGCAAAACCCTGTAGGAATTATTTTTGTGTAAGCAGGATGTTGAATTTGAAGTAGTTCAACATTTGGTTTGTACCGGCTGTAGGGGTACAGAGTGTGATCTCGAAACTAGATGTGAGGAATATAGTGACTGATCTGAGGACTTTATGTTTAAATATGTCGGATATAGGAAGAAGGGAAGTTCATGTATTGTGAAAGCAATTAGTCAAGTGTCCGTTCATCTGTAGCTATCCCTACTCAGGCTAGGAATTTTGATAGTGCTAGTATTGAGACTTCTTTTGTAGCTATGCCTTCTGATCCACTTTCGGTTCATGAAAAGCGTATCGAGAAGTTAGAACAGGACGTTACCATTATTTTAAGTTCTGTTACAAGTTTAACCGAGTTTGTGACAGGGAACCATTCAGAATCCCCCCCCATAGTGTGCATTCTTTTTCACGTTCCCCTGTTAGAAGTAAGGTGTTGGTGCCCTCATCTGTTCATAGCCCAAGCCTGGGACTGCCCTGTGATAGTGGGACTTTGTGAAAGAGTCAGCTACCAAGGAACTGGGTCGGTTCTCGGTGCGATGGGGTTCTGTGCTCTCCAGTACCTACTTTTCCCTTTTCATGGTCTTATGGACTATGTTTAGAATTACTATAATACTGTATACAAATTAATATCCTTCTCAAGGTAATCATTTTCGCATTCCCTCTCCATTTTTCATGCACATTGTCTCGTATAATCCGTTGGCCAAAAGATCATTTTGGCAAATGTTAATTTTCGCAACATATGCAACTTCTGTCAATCATCGGCACCTAGTACGAGGTTGTTAGCACTTATAGGACTAATTATATAGCAATATACAGTTTTGTTAAAAATAATGTCTGTAGTGAGTTTTACTTATTTTGTTGTCATGTTGACTCAGTCGATTGTTTGACCAATCTCTCATCTTTAGCT
This sequence comes from Macrobrachium rosenbergii, assembly GCF_040412425.1. Taxonomy (NCBI): domain Eukaryota; kingdom Metazoa; phylum Arthropoda; class Malacostraca; order Decapoda; family Palaemonidae; genus Macrobrachium; species Macrobrachium rosenbergii. The sequence continues at coordinate 6,423,482 of NC_089771.1, forward strand.
CATTCTAAATCCTTGTCTGCTAGCCTAATCCCCTTCTCCATCAAAATTCACTTGTTCAGACTTTGCATGCTTTTTCCTCGGCTATCGGCAAGTCTCTTACTTCTGCCTCGATTAATGTTTCTCTTTCCAAATCTACCACGGTTACAGTATCTTCTGTGGTTTCCAAGCTAGATATTATTCTAGCTACATAGTTTTCAAAAGATGTGTCACGTGGGAATGCTCTCAAGTATGTTTACTCGATTTTGGACAAGGCAAGAGAGTTGTTGTAACTCCTCTTCCCCCCACCTCCCAACATTTCTCGTTTTCTTTCATTCAGCTGACTCGTGTGGACTCAGCTGAGTCGCCCAGACTGTCTCCCTTTCATCGAGTTTTATGGATGCGATGCAGTACTGTGGCTGTTGCCTCCCAGCTGTCTCCTCCTGTCATCCTCTGGCGGAAGAAGAGTTTGAATCGGAGGATCTGCGGTTTGATCGGCATTTGCTGGAGCGTTGCGTTTCGCATTCGCTGTGTCTTCATTCAGTTTAGGAAAGAGGCCACATAGAGAATAGGTCATGTGTGTCTTCAAGTATTTCGGTGCCCTTCAGTATTTGGAGAAGAGAACCCTAGCTTTCTCCTTCAATTAGAGCACGTTTCCTTACCTTTCTCGTACTCTGGCACACAAAGCTCCCTTTAGGTCTGCTGGGGCTTATCTTCTGGTATTTTATGAAGTTGCGGAGTGATGGAGTCCGCCTCTTGGGATACAGCCACTTATTAAACAGTCTTCAGTAGAAGATTCGGTTTTCTTTTCTCTTTCCTGTGAAGAGACGAACTCGAGACTGACAAGTGCTTTGGACGTACTGAAACAGTCTGTTTAGATTGTTGAAGTTTTCATCTTTTATTGAACTTTTGCTCAGTATTTTACCTCTTCTCTGTGTCAGCTTAGAGAGGTTGAGATGCCAACTTAGTGCGTTTTTGGTGCAAGCTTAAGAGAGTTTGTGGAGCCAGCTTTAAGGGTTTTGGCACCAACCGGAGTTTAGTGAGGAAGTGTTAGTTTTTAACTCATTTCTGATGCTGGAGGCTACTGTTCTCATGTCTATACTAACTCGGTTTGGAAGAAGTGAGAACACTTATGCTCCTATCTGCAGTAAAGGCTTATGTTGCAGAGGTGAAGGTGATAAGGGATGATATATTGGTACAAGTCTTGTTTTATACTTTTTGGGGGATAAGTTCAGCCCTTAGTATCTAGTAGATGGCCAATTGCAAGCTCCCTGGCATGCTTGGAGAGACTTAGGAGCAGAACCTCACATGGTGGAGGCAGTGAAGGAGTTACAATTCCTTTTAGGTTACCCTCCACTGGTTTAGTCACCTACAGCTGTTCCTTTGCCTTCTCCAGCAGAAGTTTCACATTCTTTAGTAGGAGGTTGTAAATTTGAGTGAATGAAATGGACCAGGAAGTAATTCGCTGGGTTTTTACCTGTGACTTAAATTTTTCTCTAGCTCCATAAACAACTGGAGATTGGCAACCATTAGTGGTCACATTGAGGCTGAATAAATTTACGTGTCTGTCCCCATGCTTTTGGTGTTGCCCGCATGGCTTTAGTGACTTTCCAAAAAGAACGATCAGATGTTTGGGTGGGCGTGCGGGAGACATTTTCCCATATCTGTGCATCCTCAGTCACGCAAGTTCCTTCAGGGTGTATTCACAGAGGAGGTATTGCTTGTCAAAGCGCTTTGTTTGGGCTCGTGCACAGCACCTTTATAAGTATTCACAGAGAATTTGTTGCCCATAGGTGGATGGTGTCGATTTTTAGGTGCTAGAAATCTTTTCTACTGAGTCACTGGTTCCAGTTGGCCAATTTTGTCGATAGTATTCCAAAGGACAAGGATCTGTTGCTTCACCTAGCTCAGTCTCTGTGCATTTTGATTTTCAGTCGACTTCTCTAACTCCTCATTCTTGTTTAGTGATGTGGCTAAGATACTTGAATTTGCAGGCTTGTCTGTCAGAAGACAAATAGGCATTTGCTTCTTGAAGAATTTTAGCCCTGAGGGAAGCTTCCTAAGTGGTAAGGGCTTTCTTTGTTAGGAAACATGGCCTCACTGGGGATTTTCTCAGAATAATCAGGCTCAATTACAGTACAGTCTCAGCATAGGATTTTACAACTTAAACTAATGTTTTATTAAATTTATAAGTAATCCACGACCATCATTGTTACCAAGTTCTGTAGGGGTGACTCTGCAACCAAGAGTTGACCATTTTATTCTTAAACCTACGTCCAAGTTTTGTTTTTCCCTCTTGTCGTGCAACACGAAACAAAGAATTTTGACTAGTGTCGTTACACTTACATACAACATAGAATGGTCAATGCTACACCTGGTAAACTTACTAGATGTCAAGGCAGTGGAAAGACCATTGAAGATGCCTAGCAGGTTTATCCCTGGTCAGAAACAAACTCATAGTGGAAAGTTTGCTTCTTTGAGTGAAATGAACATGATATAGGTTTGATCATTCATTCTGTGGAAGGATAGTGTTTTTGGTGATTGGGGATTCAGAAAGAACAAACTACCTACAGCGTGGCCTTTACATCTTCAAGTTTGACAGCTGCTGTGGGATTAGAGGAGCGCTCAATTCTAGACTTATTAGCATACAGATGAACAGTAAACCACCAGCTGATTACTACGCCTGTGAGGGCCCTCAGGCTTGAGCAGTGGATGTTTCTTTAAGTCTGGCCTGACTCAGACTCACAGGCCTTCCCCCTCTATCTGCTCTAAGGAAGTATTGAGCAATTTCAACTTCAACAATTGCTTAGTCAAGTATACCTTAGTTTAACCAGACCACTGAGCTGATTAACAGCTCTCCTAGGGCTGGCCTGAACTCCTGTAGAGCCCTAGTAGCCTCAGAGCAAATGTTTTTTTTTAACTTTCTATCTCTCTTGGTCGATTTCTCTCTTACTCTTCCATTAAGGGGAAATCAACTCAAACTAAAGAATTCCATGAACTTCCACTAACTTCTATATCTCACACTTAACCACTTGTAGGTAGATGCATGACTGTCTCCTCCCAATAAGGGGATTTTCCAAGGTATCATGGGTTCTATCTTTAATCAAGTGGAAAACAACTGTGGCCTTGTGTCAGAAGCAGCAGTTTGTGCATTGCTCATGCTGCCAGTCTAGAGGAATTTTCAGCACCTGGAGCCTAATAGATGTCAAATTTTTCAGCTTTCTTAGATGTATTGAGACTTTTTTGCTGTCTACTTTCAAGGTTATTGTTCCATACTCTCCTTGGTATTGTGTCGTGTGCTATTAGACCTGGTTGGTGATCGGCACCTTAAAGTGTTGAGATCAGTTGAGATGAAAGCTCCCATCTGCAGATTCTTTTGAGCCTCTGGGATGAGTTCCATTGATTTAATTACTATGAAATCTTTTATCCAGTACTATCAGCATCTTTTCCAGAATGCAGTAACCTAGAAAAATCAGCTGTTAGAAAAATAGAGAAAACCCTATACAAACTGAATGCCACTGATGTAGCTATCACCTTCAACACCACATATTATTATTATTATTATTATTATTATTATTATTAGTATATGTGTGTAGGTCTTTCTCCTCTGGATCGAGAACAGGATATGCTGGATATGAGGTCCACAACAATAGTCATTGGTGAATTGTAGATTTTATAAAAAGTTACAAAAGCTTTCTAACCCTGTCCTGGGTTCATCTTCAGTCTAACTAAAATCATTGACACAAAAAGCAATATAAGCTCCAGTTTTAAGGATGGAACCAATGGGTGACCTCGACGATGTGTTTGTCTAGCGGACGAGGCGACAAGCAGGACGGTCAACTATCCAACTAGGTGATTGCTTCTCCTCAAGAAGGATAGCCACACAAATTATGAGAGGAGGAGAAGCAATCACCTAGTTGGATAGCTGACCGTCCTGCTTGTCGCCCGTCCGTTAGAAAAACACATCGTCAAGGTCGCCTGTTGGTTCCATCTTTAAAACTGGAGTAAAAAAATTTGCTTTTTGTGTCAATGATTTTAGTTAGGCTGAAGATGAAACCCAGGACAGGGTCCGAACACTTTTGTAACTTTTTTTTTTACAAAATAAACACTGTTTCACCACTGAATATTATTGTGGACATGATATACAGCATTACTGTATTATGTATTATATAATTTAATATTGTTTAATATTACTGTACTATTATTTAATTTACTGTCTTATTATTATTAATGTACATTATTATTTACTGTTATTACAGTACTTATAATATTATTAATACTGTTTGGAAATTAGTACCTGCAAAAATTCCACGTATAGTGAGTATCTGTGAAAGAAAAAATCTGCAAATGGGTGAGTTTTACTGCGAATGATTTATAGATAGGTTCCACAGAAAATTCAGTGAATCTCTGAGCCCGCGAATCCGGGGGCAGACTATTTTGTATAGAAGTGTACCTTTGTGTCATAAAGGCACAGTATTCGTTTTTGGTGACTATCGTTTTATAGGGCTTTTGGACTCAGGCATTGGGGTCCAATCGCTCCGATTCTTCCATGCTGGCTGAAGAAGAAGTGGTTTTCCACACCGGTGTCCTTTGTTTATATAGAAATTTTCCTAATGAAATTTCTTATTTGGATACTTACCTACTATTAAATTGACATCCCGCCCAGCCTACACATATCTTAGTGGGCTGTCAAGGAGAATTCTGACAGGAGCTTAAAACGTTCGAACACACCTGTTGGAGAAACAGATGAACTAGACAGTCTTCCGGGTCAGCCAAGCGATCTTCTTCTTTTTTGTTTGAATGCCAACTCACCTATTATCACAGGAGATATACTGCAAGCTAATTTACCAGTAGGTAAGTATCCAAATAAAAAATTTTATTATGAAAATTTAGATTTTTACAGGGGATTTTTGCAGGGGTATTTTGGGGCTGGTAAACCAACTAATCCCTTACCCATTATTCCTTATGGGGAAAAAGCGTTTGTACCCACGAGCTTTTCCCTCCAACCAGTCATGCTCGTGGGTACAGGTATCACTGTACTCTATGATTGTGCAAGTATTTGTACCAGTTTAAAGTGGGAGTTTATCTTGTACTCTTGGAATTACTGCTACAGTTGCTACAGTTGTTGGAATTACTGCTACAGTTGATGCTTGAAAGATATCACAGTCTTTTGATAATAACAAATATATTTTGGCTTTTAAGAGGTTACTGACGAGGTATCTTTCTCCACAGCATACCGAACAGCTCCAGCGAGCGATCAGGGCTCGATTCGTCGAAGTTGTCGGCATGGAGAAGATTGGAAAGAAACAGAGGTAAGAGGTTTGTCCTTTTGTTAAATTGCCCAATTTAGGTACGTCTTAAAACCCCTCTAAAAACACTTAGAACTGCCCATTTTGATAAGTTAAAACACTAGAAAAACCCTGTAAAAATGCATATACCTGAATATTATATTAGTTTTATCACAAAAAGTGCATTCATTCATGAAAATTATATGAAAATACAGTAATTAGTGAATATTTCTCAAGTGAAAAATACCGCGAATGGGCGAATTTTCCGCAAATAATGGGTAGATATGTTCCACAGAGAAACCCGCGAATGCGTGAGTCCGCGAATCGTGAGAACGCGAATACGGGGGGTTCACTGTACATATGATTCTGCCATACAGTTATGTACAGTGACACAGAATTATAAGTCACTGGACAGTACGTGCGACTCTGACGTATAATTCCACAGAGACTTCCAGGTCGGTTGTTTTTATGAAGTCTGTTTCGTCAATTGTTTTTGTAAAAATTTTCTATCTTTTGTCATATTTTGGTCCAGATTTTATTTAAAATATAAGAACAATTTATTTTAGGCAGGTGTAACAAGCCTAGAATTTAATGCATGGATGGATAAATTACTCTAGACTAATAATAATAATAATAATAATAATAATAATAATAATAATAATAATAATAATAATAATAATAATACACAGTGGTACTTAATTGATTATCGTTTTGGAAAGAGAGAAAGCCAGGAAAAGAATATTGTCATTGATAAATTCGGATAAAAATTTAATTTGGAAGATCAGGAGAATTGACGGAAATTTTAATGACAGTTCAGTATAATGTTACAGAAAGTCGTTGGTAGAATATACAAATGTAAATGCAATTGTCCACGGCCACTATTATTCTGACAAATTGCTCCTAATCTCTCCCAGATCCAAACCATCTCTTTATTTTCCCCACTTCTGAAGGCCACATCAGAGTTCTCCCTTTTGTATCATGACGTCTGTAACATGACCCAGTCATTTTGATTTAAAATATACTTGATAAAACAAAGTTAACACAGTTCTTTCCCCACAGCAAACTGGAGGAACTCGAGAATGTGGTACTAGACGGATGGCGTGTCTACGGCGCTGGGCACAGCGACCTTTCGAAACTCTTCCCATGTGTACAGGAGCTGAACTTGTCAAATTCGCTGCTGTCTTCTTGGAAGAGCGTCGCGAACATAGCACGCCAGTTGCCCAGGCTGAAGTTCTTGGACTTGAGGTAGGTCTATTGATGAAAGGAAATATAAAATTCAGGCCACAGGCCAAGACCATGGAAAGGACGCTGCAAATAACCTTCTTAAGTACAGGCGGTCCCCGGTTTACAACGGGTCCGGCTTACGACATTCCGAGATTACGACGCTTCTCAAATATATTCATCAGAAATAACTTCCTGGTTTACGAATCATGTTCCGGAGTTACGACGCGTTGTACACTGATCCGACGGAAGAAATATGGCTCCAAAAGGCAGAATAATAAAAATGTGGAGGTTTTCTTTACGAAAAACTCAATAAAAATGCAGTTTACATCGTTTTCAATACACCCAAAGCATTAAAAGTAAGGTTTTCTTAGGATTTTTTACAATTTTTCGGTTTATGACGTGGCGTAAAAACGGAACTCCAGTCGTAAACCAGGGACTGCCTGTAATGCCTACTTGGCTTATAAATCATGCTTTTTGAAGCCTAAATTATCCGATAATGTTTCCCAGATTGGTTCTATGTTGTATTATTATTATGTTATCATACGTTTGTAGGACGTTATCATACTTATAATGGCATCATACTTTTGTTTCTGCAGAATAGAAACTACCTGCCTTTTACGTAAGAGTATTCTTCTGTACGAGCTGGAATTGTTGCTAGAACTTGGTGACGCGGTGGTTAATTAGAGGTAACTAGGTTCTTTTCTTCAGAAGTGGTTGTTTTAGATGTCTTGATGCTTTGATTGACCATAAAGTTGAAATCTTTCTTCATTTTTTTTTTTACTCTCGTTGGTGTTTCTGTTTCTCATTCCTGTTTTGAACAAGAAAAGTGTCCTTGGTGTTAATGGACTCATGGTTTGTTGTTCTACAGTTCTAAGTCCTGAGAGGAAAGTGGTTACTGGCCTCCTTTGCAGTGAAGAGGTTCAGCAACTGTGGAGATCTTTGAGGTCTGCCTCTCTCCCCTTCATCAGCCGTTCTGGGAGATTTCAGCCTCGGAGTGCATTAGGTGTGGCCTTCTCTTCTCTTGGCAATCTGGGAAGCCCACCATTCTGCACCTTTATCAACCACTTAGCTACTACAGCCAAGGGCTTCCTTCCTGTTCCTGTTGAGTTTCCCATATCGGTCGTTTTACCTGTGGGAGACAACCCATTGTACCAAAAACAGCTCATACTCCTCCTTTTGTTGCAGTTCCTGCCTTGATTAGTTCTCCTGTGAAGAAAAATGGGCTTCCCAGATTACTGTCACTGGTTATTCGCTCATATTCAGTAAAGATGGCTGTCGTAGGTAGGGTAGAGACAGGCCTTTTGACTCTTCGCCTTCCTTTTAAGTCCAGGGGACTACCCCAGGATCTTTTTCCTTTATTCCAGCAGTTTCGAAGAACAGACCTGTGCTACCCTCTCCTCAGCATGTGTGTGCGGACAGGGAGCTTAAGCAAGGCAGGTCACTGCTGTATCACGACAACCTGTATTTGCGTGATTTTGCTGACACTCTGGGTGCATTCCTCTCCTTCAAGAGAGAATTCAACCCTTTCTTCTAGGGATCTGATTGGATGAAGGGTCCTTTACCTTCTGAACCTAACCAGGCTGAGTTGGAATGACACTTGTGATTGAGTTATGATCGATCAAGTTGGAGAGACGTCCTGAGCTCATTCATGAGTGCAGTGATCTGAAGGAGGCAAATCCACCACCATTGCAAAACCAGATCTTGTTAATAGAGTGCACTCTTCTCCTTCAGACAGCCTTCAACTGACTTATACTATAATCAAGTTTTAACAGCCGATTCCAGCTCGCATGGAGGAATACTCCTGCATAAAAGGAACTGGTTTATACCTACAAAAACTACAAATGACTTTGAAAGCTTGTGATATTGTCTTTATTTAGAAGCATAATTTTCATTTAATCAGAAAACTTGTTTTGTACTCTTTTGCATGTGCTGTAAATCTTGAACACTTTCGGATTCCAAACTGTTTTTTTATCACCGTGCAAATTTATGCTTCGATAATCACTTTTCCCCATATAATCGGATGGCATAGTCTCGTATTTGATAAAAGTAAGTTCTATTATAACTGAAATCTTTTATCAGCATGTTTATGGGACCAAGGAGGTCTTGTAATACCGTGTAATTGAAAACTAATTGACATATGAAAGAACCGTTTTGTGAAACTGCAACAGAATTGACCGAACTTCTAACAGATGAAGCGTTAAGACCTAAATGAAAGTTTTTTTGTTAAACTGCTACAGAATTAACCGGAACTCGTAACGGATTAGCAGTTAAAACTTCACTGCGAATTAAAGTTACATTATGTCCTGGAAAACTTAGCAATAAAGGGAGATTCTGGTATTCGTGAAAAAAATGTTGGTATGGAAAAAGAAACCTCACGTATTCGTTAAAATCTATAAAACCAGTCTGAAAGGTGAAACGCTGCTACTTAATAAAGTAAATCGACAACAAGGTAATGGCGAGAAGCTTAACCTTTCTGAATGACAGTTACTCTCAAAGTGCCTTCTGAATCTTCCAGCATTGTCTTGTGTGTGTGTGTGTGTGTGTGTGTGTGTGTGTGTGTGTGTGTGTGTGTGTGTGTGTGTGTGTGTGATATGTCAACAACAGTTGTCAACTGTGTAAGTTTATATACAGTACAATGCATTAATACACTGGTATATATATTCATGTATACTTTACTGTCTCGAGAAATAGTTTCTCAAGAGTAAATAATTTTTTAAAGCCTTTTTTTTAACATCAATTTTGTTACATACCAATGTACCAGAATGATTTAGTCCCAAGTTGGAAATTGGTTTGTGTTATTTATATGCAAAATATTCTGTTTTGAAATGTCTTTATTAAAGTGTGATTTTATGTCAGACTTAACGTAAGCAGAAACAAAACCACACTAGTTGTCATGACTGCTTCGTATAATGCAACGTTTCAACATGAACCAACATTAGTACCAAAAGCACTTGCTTTTTAAATCCAAAAAAAAGTAATCTAGGACTTGATAAAGAGTTTCAATTCTGTACTTCAAATACATGTCAGATCTTGTGCTCGTTTCATTTTCCTCAGAGATGGTATGATCGTGAACTATAGACCAACGCAGAGGGGAAGTTGTTGGCAAATACCACTGGGCTACCATGACCCAAACCGACCTGTCGTGTTCGATGCCGTTTGGAAATGCTCAACGACATATAAAATGTTGTATTTCGCAAAATTAAACAAGGCAAAATAAACAAATGGCGTTCCTATTAAAACAAATGCCTCGTTGAAGTAATTATACCCAGAATTGGTCAGCTCATCTAAGTGGTGTGAACACCAACCTGAGGGAGTGATAGAAAACGATCAGGCCAAGATCCTCTGGGACTATGGTATCAGAACAGATAGGGTGATACGTGCCAACATACCAAACGTGACGTTGATTGACAAAACCAAGAAGAAAGTATCACTCATTGATGTTGCAATTCCATGACACACCAGAGTAGATGAGAAAGAAAGAGGAAAAATTTTAAGTATCAAGACCTGAAAATTGAAATAAGAAGGATATGGAGTATGTCAGTGGAACTTGTACCCTAATCATAGGAACACTAGGCACGATCCCAAAATCCCTGAAAAGGAATCTGGAAAACTAGATGCCGGGCGTAGCTCCAGGGGCTCATGCAGAAGAGTGTGCTACTAGAAACAGCGCACATAGTGAGAAAAGTGATGGACTCCTAAGGAGGCAGGATGTAACCCAGAACCCCACACTATAAAAACAACCCAGTCGAATAGGATGACTGCGATAGACAAAAAAAAAAAAGATAATAATAATAATAATAATAATCATAAGTAATAATTTACCGACAATAACATCCAGAGCATTACAGAAATATTAAATCTCCTAATACGAATATATATGAACTAGACTCACGTACTGCATTAGATGCCTTGCAAAAATTGCTTTAGTGTAGTAATGCATTGCATCTTTGCTTGAACTTGAGGTTCCAATTGCACACCCTCCTCAGGAGACTGTTGCACAGTCCAACAGTGAGGAATAAAGGCCCTCTGGGAACTGCGAAGTTCAACAGTGAGGTACATTTACTGCTTATTAAACTGTTATTAAGCAAGTCTGGTTGCTTTCGGCAGGGATCAGGGCTCAATTGTGAATGAGAAAGATCTCTTAAAATACAACTTATGAAAAGCTGAAAGGAAGAACCAACCATTACAAGATATGTTTGGGTATTGTAGGGCAAATATGCAACCGACCGTATGAGGTGACTCCATTAACAGCTGTGGCAGACAGTGATCTGTCTGATATGAATTTGAAGTTTGTAGAGAGAAATGAAGCTGTAAGAAGGGAATATTGCTGACAGGGCATTATGTTACTCAAACGAACTTAAACAGGCAGTCCCCGGTTTACGGCGGGTCCGGCTTACGACGTTCCGAGGTTACGACGGTTTTCAAATATATTCATCAGAAATTATTTTCTGGTTTACGACGCACGTTCCGGGGTTACGAACCGTCGTACCCAGATCCGACGGAAGAAATACGGCTCCAAAACGGCAGAATAATAAAAATTTGGAGTTTTTTAATGAAAAAATAAAAATGCAGTTTACGTCGTTTTCAATACACCCAAAGCATTAAAAGTAAGGTTTTCTTAGGATTTTTGACGATTTTCGAAGATTTTTCAGTTTACGATGATTTTCAGTCTACGACGCGGCGTAAGAACGGAACCCCCGTCGTAAACCAGGGACTGCCTGTATTTAGCAAGAACAAAACTTGCAAGACAGGATAACCAGGTAAGAGCAAGGAGTATATAAAATTTAGGCCAAAGGCCAAGCATTGGGCCCCATGATGAGGACATTCGGGGTTGAAGGGGAAACTGCGAGGAATCTAGAGCGCTCGACGGATTTTGCATGAGTCACAGAAGACAAAGTTGAAAGAAGCCCTTCGGGGGTCATGCATTCGAAGGAGAATAAGAAGGGTCGATTTATGCTTTTAGGAATATGTGAATGACTCATCCAGCCTTTACTGTGTCAGTTTATAGCCTTTCCTTACGAAGGAATCCCTCAACGTACCTATTAAATACTAACATGACTTTGAATCCATGGTCTGATTACCATAAGTGTCATTCCAACTCAGCCTGGTTAGGTTCAGAAGGTGAAGGACCCTTCATCCAATCAGATCCCTAGAAGAAAGGGTTGAATCCTCTCTTGAAGGAGAGGAATGCACTCCAGAGTGTCAGCAAAATCATGCAAATACAGGTTGTCAGTGATACAGCAGTGACCTGCCTTGCTTAAGCTCCCTGTCCGCACACACATGCTGAGGAGAGGGAGCTTAAGCAAGGCAGGTCACTGCTGTATCACGACAACCTGTATTTGCATGAGTGTGCGGACAGGAGCTTAAGCAAGGCAGGTCACTGCTGTATCACGACAACCTGTATTTGCATGATTTTGCTGACACTCTGGGTGCATTCCTCTCCTTCAAGAGAGGATTCAACCCTTTCTTCTAGGGATCTGATTGGATGAAGGGTCCTTCACCTTCTGAACCTAACCAGGCTGAGTTGGAATGACACTTTGTGATTGAGTTATGATCGATCAAGTTGGAGAGACGTCCTTGAGCTCATTCATGAGTGCAGTGATCTGAAGGAGGCAAATCCACCACCATTGCAAAACCAGATCTTGTTAATAGAGTGCACTCTTCTCCTTCAGACAGCCTTCAACTGACTTATACTATAACCAAGTTTTAACAGCCGATTCCAGCTCGCATGGAGGAACACTCCTGCATAAAAGGAACTGGTTTATACCTACAAAAACTGCAAATGACTTTGAAAGCTTGTGATATTGTCTTTATTTAGAAGCATAATTTTCATTTAATCAGAAAACTTGTTTTGTACTCTTTTGCATGTGCTGTAAATCTTGAACACTTTCGGATCCCAAACTGTTTTTTTATCACATCGTGCAAATTTATACTTTGATAATCACTTTTCCCCATATAATCGGATGGCATAGTCTCGTATTTGATAAAAGTAAGTTCTATTATACCTGAAATCTTTTATCAGCATGTTTATGAGACCAACAAGGTCTTGTAATATCGTGTAATTGAAAACTAATTGACATGAAAGAACCGTTTTGTGAAACTGCAACAGAATTGACCGAACTTCTAACAGATGAAGCGTTAAGACCTACATGAAAGAGTTTTTTTCGTTAAATTGCTACAGAATTAACCGAACTCGTAACGGATTAGCAGTTAAAACTTCACTGCGAATTAAAGTTACATTGCGTCTTGGAAAACTTAGCAATAAAGGGAGATTCTGGTATTCGTGAAAAAATGTTATGGAAAAATAAACCTCACGTACTTGGTAAAATCTATAAAACCAGTTTGAAAGGTGAAATGCTGCTACTTAATATACCGACAACAAGGTAATAGCGAGAAGCTTAACCTTTTTGAATGACAGTTACTCTCAAAGTGCCTTCTGAATCTTCCAGCATTGTCTTGTGCGCGTGTGTGTGTGTGTGTGTGATATGTCAACAACAGTTGTCAACTGTGTAAGTTTATATACAGTACAATGCATTAATACACTGGTATATATATTCATGTATACTTTATTGTCTCGAGAAAAAGTTTCTCATGAGTAAATCATTTTTTAAAGCCTTTTTTTTTAACATCAATTTTGTTACATACCAATGCACCAGAATGATTTAGTCCCAAGTTGGAAATTGGTTTGTGTTATTTATATGCAAAATATTCTGTTTTGAAATGTCTTTATTAAAGTGTGATTTTATGTCAGACTTAACGTAAGCAGAAACAAAACCACACTTGTTGTCATGACTTTGCTTTGTATAATGCAACGTTTCAACATGAACCAACATTAGTACCAAAAGCACTTGCTTCTTAAATCTAACAAAAAAAGTAATCTAGGACTTGATAAAGAGTTTCAATTCTGTACTTAAAATACATGTCAGATCTTGAGCTCATTTCATTTTCCTCAGAGATGGTATGGTCGTGAACTACACACCAACGCAGAGGGGAAGTTGTTGGCAAATACCACTGGCTACCATGACCCAAACTGACCTGTCATGTTCGATGCCGTTTGGAAATGCTCAACAACATATAACACGTTGTATTTCGCAAAATTAAACAAGGGAAAATAAACAAATGGTGTTCCTATTAAAACAAATGCCACGTTGAAGTAATTATACCCAGAATTGGTCAGCTCATCTAAGTGGTGTGAACACCAACCTGAGGGAGTGATAGAAAACGATCAGGCCAAGATCCTCTGGGACAATTGTATCAGAACAGATAGGGTGATACGTGCCAATAGACTAGATGTGACTTTGATTGACAAAACCAAGAAGAAAGTATCACTCACTGATGTCGCAATACCATGGGACACCAGGGTAGATGAGAAAAAAAGAGGAAAAAATTTTTAAGTATCAAGACCTGAAAATCGAAATAAGAAGGATATGGAGTATGTCAGTGGAACTTGTACCCCTAATCATAGGAACACTAGGCACGATCCCAAAATCCCTGAAAAGGAATCTGGAAAAACTAGATGCCGAAGTAGCTCCAGGGGCTCATGCAGAAGAGTGTGCTACTAGAAACAGCGCATATAGTGAGAAAAGTGATGGACTCCTAAGGAGGCAGGATGCAACCCAGAACCCCACACTATAAAAACAACCCAGTCGAACAGGATGACTGCGATAGACAAAAAAAAAAGAAGATAATAATAATAATAATAATCATAAGTAATAATTTACCGACAATAACATCCAGAGCATTACAGAAATATTAAATCTCCTAATATGAATATATAAGGAACTAGACTCACGTACTGCATTAGATGCCTTGCAAAAATTGCTTTAGTGTAGTAAAGCACTGCATCTTTACTTGAACTTCTGAGGTTCCAATTGCACACCCTCCTCAGGGAGACTGTTGCACAGTCCAACAGTGAGGAATAAAGGCCCTCTGGGAACTGCGAAGTTCAACAGTGAGGTACATTTACTGCTTATTAAACTGTTATTAAGCAAGTCTGGTTGCTTTCGGCAGGAAAAAGGGATCAGGGCTCAATTGTGAATGAGAAAGATCTCTTAAAATACAACTTATGAAAAGCTGAAAGGAAGAACCAACCATTACAAGATATGTTTGGGTATTGTAGGGCAAATATGCAACCGACCGTATGAGGTGACTCCATTAACAGCTGTGGCAGACAGTGATCTGTCTGATATGAATTTGAAGTTTGTAGAGAAAATGAAGCTGTAAGAAGGAATATTGCTGACAGGGCATTATGTTACTCAAACGAACTTAAACAGGCAGTCCCGGTTTACGGCGGTCCGCTTCACGACGTTCGAGGTTACGACGCTTTTCAAATATATTCATCAGAAATTATTTTCCGGTTTACGACACGCGTTCGGGTTACGAACCGTCGTACCCAGATCCGACGTTAGAAATACGGCTCCAAAACGGCAGAATAATCAAAATTTGGAGTTTTTAATGAAAAAAATAAAAATGCAGTTTACGTCGTTTTCAATACACCCAAAGCATTAAAAGTAAGGTTTTCTTAGGATTTTTGACGATTTTCGAAGATCTTTCAGTTTACGATGATTTTTTGGTTTACGATGATTTTCAGTCTACGACGCGGCGTAAAAACGGAACCCCCGTCGTAAACCAGGGAACTGCCTGTATTTAGCCAGAACAAAACTAGCAAGACAGGATAACCAGGTAAGAGCAAGGCGTATATAAAATTTAGGCCAAAGGCCAAGCATTGGGCCCCATGATGAGGACATTCGGGGTTGAAGGGGAAACTGCGAGGAATCTAGAGCGCTCGACGGATTTTGCATGAGTCACAGAAGACAAAGTTGAAAGAAGCCCTTCGGGGGTCATGCATTCGAAGGAGAATAAGAAGGTTCGATTTATGCTTTTAGGAATATGTGAATGACTCATCCAGCCTTTACTGTGTCAGTTTATAGCCTTTACTTATGAAGGAATCCCTCAACGTACCTATTATATACTAACATGACTTTGAATCCATGGTCTGATTACCATAAGTGATCACAATACAGCAACACTTTAACTGTCAGCCCAAAATCAGTAACATTGTCAATCCCAAGTCAATAACTACCCAAGTAAAATGAGGATTCATATTTGTTATTTCAGCGAGCAAACACAACAAATTCCTTACCCTGGTTGTTCAAATTGCCATCAATTTTAGCTCCTTTCATCTTGAGTTTCATCGCCTACGACCTGCTTTCTCTGCCGCTGAGTTGCAGAGGTTCTGGTGCATTGTGGGTCTGGTAGATGACACCTGTAATGTCATCTTGAGAGAAAGTCAAAGACTTAGTTGTTCCAGATGGCACAGTGTCACTTTCCCCAAAAAATCTCTTGCCTCTGAAAACAAATTTGTACATTAGCATAAAACTCTTATTATGACACTGCTTTGCAAGTCGCAGGTGATGATGCCATGTAATTATCCTGTATATTATTTTCACAGTAAAAATATAAACCGTACATTCGTTAACTAAAAACCGTAACTGTATACAGTACTCCATTAATAATAAATACAGTATCTATATATTCTTTTATCTATAAAAATTGTAACTATATCATCTGTTAACTATAAAAACTGTAACTGTATAGTCTTTTAATTACAAAAACCGTATATTCCATTAACCATGAAATAAATGAAAACGGTAACACCATCTTTTCACCATAAAAGCTGTGAATATAATATATTCTTTTACCTATAAAAGCTGTATGTACACTCTTTTAACCATAAAACCTGTAATGTATCTTTCAAACTTGAGAATGTCTCCAAAAAAATTAACCAAGAAGAATATTGTCGAGCTTCTTTTGCTCATCAGCGAAGGTAATGAAAGTTAGGGAAGGAGTGTTGGAGATTACAGCATGCGGAAATCTGGGTCTACGCCTACAGGAGTCGCGGCAGAGCCGCAAAGTATGAATGAAAGTTAGTATGTTTTGGGTAGGTTAGGTTAGGTTAGTTTTGGACAGAGTGTTCGGGATACCACAAGGTAGGTATGAAGATTAGCATGCTTCAGGTAGATTAGGTTAGGTTGGTTTCCTGTTGAGTGAGAATTAAGCCAAGGCTGATAAATATGCTAGAGCAGTCTGGAAAAGCCAACCAGGTGATCTGCTCCCTCTCAACCAACAAGCTAGGGGACCCGATGGGAATGCGGGGTTATGGGTGGGGTATAACCCCGGGACAGTGTTATTTCGGTAAGTAACGGCTCACCCGCTTGTTTCTACCCTACAATTTAGGGGACCCCTAGGGAAAACGGGGTTATGGGTGGGGTAGACGATGAGGCATGAGAAACCGCTAAATAAACCGAGAACATTAAATGAGCCGACACAAAGGCAACCCCTCCCACTACTACTGTCCTCCCGAACATTTATTGGGGAGCCATTGGTTCATCCCTCACTCCCTTACTGAGGAAACTCAGAGAGTGGGGGCTAACCGCCCCCAAACACGTATCTAACCAATCACATTGAGGTAAACCCCCTAAACCTTATCGCTCAAAGCACTAACACGCCCTCCTACTTAAGGGGGCTGTGTCTGGTTTCCAGGGTTCACATACGCGTCCTGCACGACAGGGCACGGGTGCGTCTGTTTTGAACGTTTCATATCCCATCTGGCAAGTGCAATAACTTGTTAACATGTTTTCTCTATGCATGAAACTAACACACCCTGCATGCAATCCTCCCAAACTGTAAGTTAACACAGCAAAGAATAGAACACATATACGTTTTTGAGTTTATTCTTGTAAGTTTCAACGTTCTTTGTTGCACTTACTCGCACTTGTTGCAACACGGGTACCCCCCCAGACTAGTACTGAACGTGGCGCAGGGAGATTATAGCCCCCCTATACTACTAAACAAGGCATAATGCATTTACCCCGCCAGCCCAGTACTAAACTCGACGAAAGTGTATCTGTACCTCCAAAAAAAAAAAAAACACTTTCCCTACACACATTTTTCACACGGCAGTACCGTTTCTCTACTCTCTTCTCATAACCAACTGGATTCCATTTCCTCGAACCCATTACTAAACATGGTGAAATGCATTTAACCCGCCAACCCAGTACTAAACACGGCGAAAGCGTATCTGTACCCCAAAAAAAAACCTTTTTGCCCAACACGCTTTTATCACCCAAATTTGGTTTCTTTGCTTTGCTGTCATAACCAACGCTAAGGTTTTTCAACATAACCATTTGTGTTACCCCCCCCCAAAAAGTTTCCCAAAGCCCAAAGTCTCTCACGCAAAGCCTTTCCCCAACACCCAGTTGTGCCAAAACCCCACATCCCAACCCCCTTGACCCACAACAACCCTTATCTGCTGCCCAGACCTATGCCTTAAAATATACACATTTTGTGCTATCTTGTTCAGTACAATGGCTGAATCACTTCCGTCCACGTCGCGTTCGTCTGAGCCGATAACCTGGCACACTCTCCCAGTGTCTTGCGCTAACTGCTACCTCAGGTACCGCAACTTTCTGCCTATTACTTAGGCAATTATGAACGCTTAATTAGGCTTTGCCAAGATCACGGCCTGCTAAAAACACAGTGCTTTTGCCTGCACTGCGGGAGGGAGTGCCGCCTCGACCTGCAGAAGAGGGCATTTAGGTGCGCCAGGACCTAAGATGCAGCGCAGAAGAAGGGTCGGAAGAGATGTGGTTTTTACCAGATTCACTTCCTCGACCCCAACACCAGGTTCCACGCATTTCTGAAAGCAGCGGCTGATCTCTACCCTCCCGGTCCCTAAGGTAAGGCCAGTTAGTTCTGTTGGTGTCAACTTTTTTTATCTGCAAAATGTTTTTTCCTGCCAGGTTGCTCCTTCCAGCCAGCTCTAAGTGACTCCCTGCTCTTGTTTTTACCTTGGAAACTGGCTTTTTCTCCACTTTTACAGCTTTTGGTAAAGTAGGTGAAGTTTGTTTTTTGTCAGCCATGATTTGTCCCTGTCCCTGGGCAGTGTTTCCTCCCTCTCACCCCCAGTGTTACGCTTCTACCCGCACTCGTTCCCGACATTTTACCCACTTGCGCAACCTACCTCCCACCCCTTCTTGCACTACTCCCCACTTAACCCCGCTTTTGATGCATGTGAGGAATTTTCCCCCTCCCTGCCTCGTTACCCCCCACCCTTTCAGCCTCTCCCTCCCTTTTGCGTAATGGCTCCCTCTCGTTCTCCCCTCCACCCAGCGCCCCCGTAACATAAACATGTCCGCTCCACTTCTCTGTTCTCCCCCACCCAGAGCCCGTGTTCCCACAGTCCCCCTTTACTGCTGAGTGGAGTTAGGGGGCAAATGACACTTGGCCGCCAACAAACAAACTTGCCCCCGGTATCAGAAGCCGTAAAAGTGGAGAAAAAACCAGTTTCCGAGGTAAAAACAGGCGCGGAGCTAGTACTTAGAATTACCAACCTTTCCTATAAACGTCAGGTCCTAACCTAGCCAGATCTTACCTAATTAACCTAACTTAGGGTAACGTGCCCTGACCTGACAGGGTGGGCTTCAACCCCCCCCCAACGACCCCTCCAAAAAGACGGCAACCTGCCCCGGTCGGCAACAGGTGGGAATCAGGGCGTACAACTAAAGTCAAGTTTTACCGGAAACTTTAGAAATGTAGCTCCACCATGAAGGCAACTTGACACTTGAAGGAGGAGGTAAACATAAATAAAGGTCCGTAAGTAACTAAGGATGGAAATAATATAATTAATAATAATAATAAGGTTCAAGAACAAAGTTCCCGGTCGCCTGCCTCCTCCTCACTCTGCCAATCCTTCATTAATTGTTTATTTATTGAAGCAATTCAGACTCTTCTTCTTCTTTTCCCCCAAAAGAATGAAGATAACTCAATTTTTAACTCCCGAATGAAGGAATGGAAAGAAATAGAATACGTGGAAGGGAGGAAATAAAACCCTTACCATGTTAACTGGCGGAAATGAGGCCGACGACGTCCGCCATTGTTTACATTCGTCGCCAGTCACTCGGTGCGTTTCCTTCCATAAACACTTCTTCATAATGCATTTAATATCTTTATCGCCAAATATAAATCTATTTTATATAAATATATAAAATATATTTCTTATATATTATTATAATTACATTCTGAAAGCGACAAATAGATAATTTTAGGGATGGTAGAAATGTTATCGCTGATAACGGTTCCATTGCACCTGCCCCGCAGGAAATACCGCTTTCAAAATAAACCTTCATATTGTTTTTGTTCTATATTATCTCAGACAAGAGATAAATGAAGCGTTATTTTATTATTTAAGGAAATTTATGGCCATCAGTACTTCAAATTACCTAAATCTTGGAAAAGAATAAATGAATAAATATCGCCATGTAATATCACCCAACGAAAAATAACGTAGATGCCAAGGTCAGATGGACCACTCCTTCCTTCGTGAAATGTCTCCCCTCAGCCTTCTGAATATTCATCAACAATAACACGGTCATTGTCATCAGGAAGGAAAGGACTTTAAATGACACTGAAGCCACAGCAGAATAATAGTCGAGCTGCTTCTGTTGACGAATAGTTTAGCTACAGTGATTGAGCATGAGAGAGAGAGAGAGAGAGAGAGAGAGAGAGAGAGAGAGAGAGAGAGAGAGAGAGAGAGAGAGAGAGAGAGAGAACGATTTCCTCCTGAGGCCAAATATGAATTCGGCCTCTATAGCCGAATTGTTCTAATTACAAAAATAACGTTCATTTATTACTAACTTCTGTAACACAAGGTTCACATGTAATATCTAATCAAGAAAGTATGCTATCCAGTTCCATAAGAAAATAAAAAAAAAACTAAAGATTGGGGAGTCTCAAGCCACGCTTCTACGGATATATTAGAGTCAACACTAATAAGACAAATATGAAGCTGAATTGTAAGTCATTCATTATTTGATAATGATTTTGCCATAAAATTCTTTCATTTATTTGCTTATCTATCAATTGAAAATGGGAAATTTTTGTTGATTAAAAAATGGGTAACAACGAGTGACTGGTTCAGATATGATCTTTGTTTTTTTTTGTCTAAAAACAAAGAGAAAGTTGGAAGATGTTTCATAACAAGATAAGACAGGTATTCTCTAATGACAGGACTGTTTCTGATGAAGAGAGAGAGAGAGAGAGAGAGAGAGAGAGAGAGAGAGAGAGAGAGAGAGAGAGAGAGAGAGAGAGAGGTTTTGGAATTATAATGTGAGAGAGAGGTTTGCCCTCCCCCTTCCAAGATTTGAATTTGGAAATTTTTGGAGTTAAATTTTAAGTGTGTGACGCAAATGGTAGGGAAACTTTGACAAAGGTCCCTTGAGCAGTACCACAGTTCTCAGTATTCCTCTCCTAGAAGGTGCATTCATTTAAATATGACGCAGTGAACAGTGTTCCTTCAGTTCTGATAATTGATGCCATGTGTACGTTTAGTCAACATGGTGTCCAAAACACCAGATATATCAAATTGCAAAGCATTTTGCTAGAAAATTTGTTGGTATTGTGGCTGGAATGAGTACATGTTATCATGAGATCAGGGTTGTTTTTGACCAATATCTACCTGGAACCCTCAAGGAAAAAACTTGTGATAAGCGAACACTCAGAGCAACACCAGTTCACTGCCATGTCAATGATACAAAAATCACGAGTCTGAAAGACTTTCTTGCACATAACACGAAAGCAGAGCTGGCTAAATATCTTGGCGACAAGCTATATAGTTTTTACCAAGGCAAGTCACAGAAAGTGGCTGTCATGTTTCGCACAAAAACGAAAATTAATTGTTCTCTATTTGATGTGGTTAGTATGACAGAAATGGCTGCTGGAAAGCATAGCCTAGAAGAAGGAGCCCAGCTTGTAATTCTCAGTGCATTTGATGTAATGCATAAACATCCCTGTTCTAAGCCTGATGTTTTCTCGGTTCATACTGATGTTTTTGTGCTTCTAATAGGCCACTATCCTATGCTTCCCAAGTCAACCCCTCTATATAGAAGGAAGGGTGAGGAGATCTTCATTCAAGAAAGCTACATGAGGCTAGGACAAAAGAATGCACAAGCACTCACGGGGTGGTATGCATTTACAGGAAAAGCCACCACAGGCTCGTTTGCTGGAAAGGGCGTGGTAAGTCATTTCAAAGCTTTTATGGAAGCTGATGACAATATCCTTGATGCATTTGCTGCCTTTGGTGTATCTAGTGAGAAGCCAGATTGGATCCCACACCAAATGGAAAAGTACTTGTGGCTACTGTACAGAACTGGAGACATTTCTGAATGTAGTGTAAGGGACTTAAGATGGGTACTATTTGCACAAAAGAGTAAAGAAGGCAAACGGTTGTCCCCAACTTCAGAAACATTGATTCCACACACATCCATGACTTACTATATGACTCTGGTTTGGGAGTCCTCAAAAAACCTAACCCACAGGTTCCAAGTCCAACACATTACCACTGGGGATTAGTTGACGCCCGACTGAATCTAGTTCACTGCACTATGCCCCGTCCCCTGAGGCACTGCTAGAACTTAAAAAATGCAACTGTGAAGCAGGATGTATTACACAGTCATGTGGATGTAAAAAAAAAAAAATCAGTTGCTTTGCACAGATATGCTGGATGTGGTGATGTCTGCAGGAACGTAATGGATGAGACACCAGTAGATGAAGACTACAGTGACTATGTTGAATAGATATTTTGTGGGGGAAAAACCCTTTTGCTTTATGTTTTTAAACAAAAATATTTCTTGGTGCATTCTGATCCAAGCAATGCTATTATACAATGATTTAAACTGCTGACTTGTGAGTGTCAAGTGACTGAGGTTTTGCAAAATATGATGATTTAACCTTTATACATGGAAGTGTTTTTTATTTTTTCCGATATTTTTTTATTCAGTTATACTGTTATTTCATATTGTTTAAAATGTCATAAAACTGGCTTGTGAGTGTCAAGTGACTGAAGTTTTGCAAAATATAATTTAATCTTAATGCATGTATGTTTTATTTTTTTCCAATATTTTGTATTCAGTTATACTATTATTTCATATTGTTTATGTCATAAAACTGTTTCAACATTAACAAAATAAGACCTACTGAAAACCATGTACGTCCTAATTTGGAGTATGTTATATTAGCTACAGACTATGTCATCAGGACATGGCGGTACACAGTTCGCGATGCAGAATTTTGGATTTTTGCTACCAAATATTTCATGTTTCATTTTTTTTATAATTCAAAATGGCAAAAGGCAACTTGCAACAAGTCTCACTTCATTCCTTGCACTAAGACTGAACGGGAAACACTGAAAAAGTGTAGCTGGCGCACCTCGATCGAACTTTGTCCGATGTGACGTCATAAACGGAGAACCAGCGAGCTAAGTCAGAACTTTAACCGCTTCTGACGTCACACCGGGCAAAGTTCGTCGAACAAAGGTCGATCGTGTGGACGCAGCCTTACGCCCCCTGACTAATAGGCCTGTCCCTGAAGTTGGCTGGAAACTTACAATCTCTCTCTCTCTCTCCCAAGTCTTTCCCGTTCCTCGCTTAAGTGTTATAATTAAAAGCGCTTGCCCTCCCGATCTTATCTATCAATAATTGTATTATTTCCCACTACCAAAGACGTTTAAAATAACTAACTTGTCACTTAAAGAACTGGCACAAAAAAAAAAAATTTCTGACAAAACTTTTTTTAAAATTTTTTTGATTATTTATTAATAATAAAGAAAATACTAAGCCTACTTCCAACCAAAGTCTTCTAATTTCCTTCATAGGTAACAAAAGAAGGCTTTTTAAGTAATAATTGTCTTAAATAATAATATGTCCTTTGCAACATGCAAGCTCAACTGAATTATTTTTCAAGCAGCGCAGCCTCGTATATTTATCAATAGGAATGATAAACATGATTTTTTTTTATTTCGATAAACCTCTTTGTGTCGATATGTTTATTCATGGATTCTAATGAAAATCACATATCAATGTCTTAATTATGTATTTATATATATATATTATATATATATATACACATATATATATATATATATATATATATAGCGCAAATATATATATATATAAACGTACTAATTTCAGCATAATTTATTTATTTCCAACGTTTATAATAACTTTATTACATCATCAGGGAATCTGTTAAATAATGAATAAAATTACTTTAAAACATCATGCCTCTAAAAATCAATAAAATTCATAAAATATTGCTCAGTTAAAATACAATAAAATAAAAATACAGACATAAAATACAATATAAAAAAATATACATAAATATATATATATATATATATATATATATATATATATATATATATATATATATATATATATATATATATGTAACTGATTTATCCCATGGAAAGCAGAGTCTTGACAGAAGGAGTAAAACCAGTACTTGTACATAAAACATCTTTTTATTCAATTAAGACTACCGCTTTCAGAGTACCTGTCTCCATCATCAGGTCTGACAACAAAAAGAAAGAAAAAAATTGAAAACTCACTAAATCACAAACGATCATTAGAATACAGTAATGTTACACAAAAGGTTATAAAAAA
The DNA here is from genome assembly GCF_040412425.1 of Macrobrachium rosenbergii. Lineage (NCBI taxonomy): Eukaryota > Metazoa > Arthropoda > Malacostraca > Decapoda > Palaemonidae > Macrobrachium > Macrobrachium rosenbergii. The sequence goes on from NC_089771.1 coordinate 6,447,468, forward strand.
ACTGGTAATGTACAAGCATAGAAAAAAAATAACAAAGCAATACTAAAAGAAATAAATACTTGCATCACGAAAGTACACACACACACTAAAAATGAAAAACACAGCATCTCTTTGGACCTCTCGTTGTTACCAAGGGAAGGCTTCAATTTTAAAATGGACTATACAGGCTTTCTACTATTGCCACTCGACTACAGAGAATGGGAAGTGACTCTCTAAGCACAAATGGTGATCACTATGTGCGGCGTGACCCCTTTAGCAGTGAATGGTGGTTTTGCTAAAAGCCTGTTCGTTCTAATAGATTTTCCTAAGTGTTCAAACCAGCGTACACGCGCTTGGCTCTTCGTTTGTCCCACGTCAATTGGATTAGAGCAATGACACTCGTATTTGCAATTTGCAAACAACATGAGATTCTAGTTCGGGGGATGCGATGTCTTTGTACTTGAACAAGCTACCAGTGGGGTACCTAGGTTCAAACACTACTCTGACATTAACTTGGGATAAAATTCTCTTAAAAGTTTTAATAGTCTATTTTTAAAAGGAAAACTCTTAGGAAAAACATATTTAATATTTAGATCTGTTCAAAACACTACTCTGACATTAACTTGGGATAAAATTCTCTTAAAAGTTTTAATAGTCTATTTTTAAAAGGAAAACTCTTATTACCATGGAAAAACATATTTAATATTTAGATCTGAAGAAAGCCACAAGTGGTGTACTTAGGTTCAAACACTACTCTGACATTAACTTGGGATAAAATTCTCTTAAAAGTTTTAATAGTCTATTTTTAAAAGGAAAACTCTTATTACCATGGAAAAACATATTTAATATTTAGATCTGAAGAACATGTACCCCTGTTTCTTGATTACTTTAACTCAAAACACCAACATATTGAATTTAATTCAGAAGTAGAGAACACTAATACTTTAGCTTTCGTTGACGTGCTTCTAAGTAAACACACAGAGACAACACTTTTTCGACATCAGTCTACAAGCAACCAACATTGACAGGGCTCACGACTAAATTTTCTCCTTGCATTTAACATTTGTTCAAGTTATTTTAGTCTTCATTCAGAATTCCAGTTTAAGAAAGACACGCTTCATAGAAACAGTTTTAATTTGGTTTTCACGGATACATATGTTGGTAAACAGCTAGAGAAGCTGTTAAAGTGCCTGTTTCAAAAGCCAATAAAGCGGTACTATATTTAACTATGTTTTTCCGTGGTAACAAAGCTTATCTGTTAAAAATAGACTATTAAAAATTTTAAGAGAATGTCATCCCAAGTTAATGCCAGAGTAGTGTTTAAACCTAAGCACACCACTGGTAGCTTGTTTCAGTACAAAGACATAGTAGCCCCCGAACTACAGTCTCATGTTGTTTGCAAATACGAGTGTAAATGCTTTAATGCAATTGACGTGGGACAAAAAAGCGCCGAGCACGTGTACGATGGTTGGAACACTTGGGAAAATCTCTTAGAACGAACAAGCTTTTAGCAAAACCACCATTCAGTGCCATAAGGGGTCATGCAGGAAATAGTTTTCACCGCCTATGCTTAAGAGTCATTTTCCATTCTCTGTAGTTGAGTGGCCCCCACAGAGTGGCAAGTACTGTAGAAAGCCTGTAGTCCACTTTAAAATTGAAGCCTCCCCTCAGTAACCACGAGAGGTCCACGAAGATGCTGTGTTTTTAATTTTTAGTATGTGTGAGTGTGCTTTCGTGATGCAGATATTTGTTTCTTTTAATATTGCTTTGCTCTTTTTTTTTCTATGCTTGTACTAGTTTGAAGCTTTACAAACTATTTTTCTTTTTACTCATCAAGCCATGTATAAGATTATGATGAAGCGTTGCAAACAATTTTTTTACTCATCAAACCATGGATGAGATTATGATGAAACATTACAAACAAATTTTTTACTCATCAAACCATGGATGAGATTATGATGAAGCGTTACAAACGAATTTTTTTGTGATTCATCAAACCATGTATAAGATTATGATGAAGCATTACAAACCATTTTTTTACTCATCAAACCATGGATGAGATTATGATGAATTGTTACAAACTACTTAAAGACAAACTGAACATGTGCCTAGAACGTGTAACTGGATATGATACGATGTGAAATAGACACATGAACTTTTTGAGAACAATTCTCTAATAGGCCTACTCCTGGAGAACAGTTACATGTGTAAAATCTTGGTCAATAGATTGGCATATGTCATCTTCTTTTGTATAGGCTATCATGTACATTCACACGTCACCTAATACAAAAAAAAAGGCTTAAAAGGCAAGCAATGCCGTGTCAGTGACAGTTACTAAATTATCAAGTATATTCCGAATGCTGATGTTGATTCTGTCATTCTAAAAGTAAAAACCTACGAATTTCAAAAATACGACTCCATGAAAACAAACAACGCCTGAACGAGGCTGTCTGTGAGTTTTTCCCAATAAAATATATACTTTTTACTATACGGTGGTTTCTCTAACATTGTATAAAGAATCTCTAACACTATAAGAAGAATCTTTAGCACTACATAACGTGATGCAATTGATCAAAAACATCAGGCTTTGCGGTTGTTGAATCTACATTTTTTATTACTCAACGTTAACTTGTAATTCGTGCAGTATTATTTGGTACTAAAATTGTTCAACATTGTTTGTATTAATAGGTACTTATTGACCAAGATTTGTTTGCCGTGACGCTCGAAGCAGTGGCCATGGAGAGGAGCGTACAGCGGTTGTCAAAATAGCGTCCACAGAAAACGAGGCTCATCATATTTGTATGGGAGGCCATACCAAAATGACAAAGGCGTTACGTGTTACGCACAGTAATACCTGGTCAAATGTTGAAATATTAAAGGCATCCATTCAGTGCTAGCATACAATATAACGTCATGTTTCATGCGTACATAGCTTACTCCTTGAAAGGGCTAGTTCGCAGAATGACGGGACCACCTCCGAACGGGAGCTAAATCCATTGTTTCCGACGTTTTGTTACTTGTGGGTTGGTTAGGTGGGGGGGAGGGGTGTGTGTGGTTTTAATAAAGGCCCCCGGCCCGTCCAGGTCAGGGCACGGTGCCCAAAGTGAGGTTAGGTAGGAAGGTAAGGTCTGGTTAGGTTAGGACCTGGCATCCCGTCGATCCGCACTCGCCCCAGTTCTCCTAAATAATTAAATACGATTTTTTTTAATTTTTCGAGAGGGAAAGCCTTTCAGTCGCCGAATATACAACGGATCATTGCAGCAAAAATCGTCATGAACACACGCCGGTAACTTACTGCGCACGTATCACGAACAGGTCGAATGGAAGTTAAACGAATTTTGTGGGTCCCAGGTACCAGGGTTTCTTCATAAGCTGCTAACATGTGCAAATGATGTTTTACTTTAGTTTTGTCCATAAAATTCTCATTCATAATGTATTGACGGTCGTATGGAATATTCTATGACGGGAATTTCAGATTCAATGAGCATTTAGCTACTCCCCTGACTTGGAAACTTTACTTGCAAGCAAGGATTGTAAACACCATTGTTAAAGTCCTAGTTCTTTATTGTGTGAATCATAAAACAGAAATTATCAGCATTATTTGAGTAGCAAGTCAGATATAGTTTTATGTGCATTTGCTATCTTTGTGAGGGTGACAAACGAAATTTACACACACACACAATATATATATATATATATATATATATATATATATATATATATATATATATTTATATATATATATATATATATATATATATATATATTTATATATGTGTATATGTGTGTAGGCATATACATGATACATGTATAGAAAAGGTTCTTCAGTTCATGCCTCACTGTTTTCGAGTTGAAAAGCATTAGAGTTTGGTTATAAATGAGTCTGTTTAGTATAAGACATTGGCCATGTGATATCAAACGACAACTTTCTAACTTCAGGTTAATTCCAATTTACCTACAAAAGCGCGTCCGTGTCAACTGTTCCTGGGAGACGCGAGAAAAGGGTCTGTGCTGTTGGTCAGAAAAGCTGCTGTCTTGAAAATATCCCACAAGCAATTTTTACAGGAATAGTCTTCAAATGCAAAGGAATTATTTTTATTTTTTTCTTCAGCATTTAATGCTTGAAAAGTGCGTGACAATTTGGAAGTTTATCTTAGAATTTTAATTGGTTATGGATTCATAAATTATTTTGCATAAAAACTCAAGGGTTTCCTTCTGACTATCGTGATTTTCAGTTTCGCGGAAAAGAAAACTATTGTGATGGCTTTGTCTGTCCGTCAGCACCTTTCTGTCCAGCCTCAGATCTTAAAAACTTTTGAGGCTAGAGGGCTGCAAATTGGTATGTTGGCCATCCACCCTCCAAAAACATCATCAAAAAATGTACCTGAATCTACCGGCAGTGGCTGAAAGTTTCATGGGCTGCGTCTGAGAGTTTCATGGGCCGTGGCTGAGGAAACTCCACTGGGCTGAAGAAATTTCTGTGCATTTTTTACTTGCTGGACTTGTGAACCAAAACAGATTTCAGTATTGACCGCCCACTGCCTCCAAATCAACTTTACCTGAAGAAACTGACAATTTTCTCTAAGTTTTAGAAAAGCGGTTTGATATTTGTCGTCTCCCTCATACATAACTGAATATTACCTGCCATCTGTGACGAGACTGAGATGAATCTTTATTATGGCTGTTGGATCAGACATGTAAATGATAAAATGATAAAAAAAAAGACATTGCTCTGCTTAAACCATAACCTTTACGTCCATTATATTGAGGTATTCTGTCCCAGAAGTTCCTTTCATGGCTACATATTGAGCAATGGTCCCAATTGGAGGTGTGAATAAAATTCTGAAAATGAAAAGTACATTATTATTATTATTATTATTATTATTATTACTGAAGTAGTTTAACTAGACCACTGAGCTGACTTTCAGCTCTCACTGGGCTGGTCCGAAGGGTTTGATTAAAATACTAGGCCTAGGCCTGAAGCCAAGCGCTAGGACCCAGTAGATCATTCCGTATAATGATGAATGAATTATGAAAAGTACAGTTTTTGAGGCATGGAACTTTGCTATTCAAAAATATGAACGCCATGAAGGTCACCTATCCGTTATCATCAATATATGTAATGCTAAGTTTGTAAGTCAGTTATCATATATAACCCAATAAACTTCAGCCGAGTATACTTCACCTGTTGGATCCGTTCCAATTCCCAGCAAAATATCCGACTTGGGTATAAGCAGAGAAATCTCCATTTGTAGGCAAAGCTGTTCCGGCGTAAATCTGTGCGATTGGAGAGAGAGAGAAGCAGAGAGTTCAGTACATTTCGATCAATCTCGATTCTTGGGCTGCGTCCGCATTACGGCATTACATTAAAACAAGTCAGAAACACGACAACAAAAGCAGATCGCCAGCGGTAAGCGCAGAGAGGGAATCATTGGCCAATGCTGGATAACCGCAAGCAGTCATCAACTTGTATACAGCTTGTTTGTGACGTTTATGCGATAAGTTACCAACTCATGAGTAGTCCTAGCCAGGCCTTCTTACGGTGGTGCAGCGTTATCCAGCGATTCGTTCCCCACTTACTGCTGTGAAGTTCATTCAGTCAGTTACCTACGCGTAGATGACACGGTTTATTGCAATGTGTGACATTCACATCATCACAGCTAAATTTGGCAAGCAGCCGCCTTCTCTTCGTAATTTGACATGGCAATTATTGATAAAGCTGAGGTTGAAACAAAACGAAACCCGTCATTTTTTGTTTCAGCCCTGCCGATAAGACTGAAAGATTGATATAAAACGCAAACTGTCTTACTTATTTCTTTTGAACTGCTGACATCAAAAAGTAACTTGTCTTGTTCATCATTTTTCTTCTCAGCTGTCGATGTGGCTTTAACATTGGCAAAAAAGAAAAAAAAAGAACTAATCTCCTAAATTCTTTGCAGTTGCTCGCAAGAATGCACTAAGTTGGAAAACATCAGTTTATTCTCTGGCTATGCGACGGTTGAGAACATTCTAAAATAGACACAACAAGAAAGCAGTCAATTCATGAGCATTCAAGAGACTTTTCATACTAACCACTATCTTCTTGAACCAAGCCGGGACTCCAGGGTGTGGTAAAACGTCAATGCCCCGGATGACGTACAGATACCCTAAGTCAACGCTCCACCAGGGGTCGGTTACGTTATCTGAATGGTACTGCGTCTGCAAGTCGCCATCTACCGCCCTGCTTGCAACAAGCCTGCAACATTTATATATATATATATTATATATATATACATATATGATTATAATCACTTTTGTACGTGATTCATTTATCACACATTACCGCAGGTGAAGAATGAGAGACGGGGTGTAGGTCCTGACCGGTTTCGACTTTATTTTCAAGTCATTGACCAAGGACTGATGCAGAGTATTAGAGGTCACAAATATGTATACACTACAGGAACAGTACTGACGAACATACACAACCGTTAGAGACTACATATCCACCCACAGGCCGGCGTCAAGGTAGGAGTTTTGAAGGCCACTCCTACCTTGACACCGGCCTGTGGGTGGATATGTGGTCTCTAATGGTTGTTTATGTTTGTCAGTACTGTTTCTGTATTGTATATATTTGTGACTTCTAATACTCTGTATCAGTTCTTCGTCAATGACTTGAAAATAAAGTCGAAACCGGTCAGACGTTGGCAGTTGCCAAACACTGTTGGGAAAATGATCACAGAATAGACTGGGAAAATATGAGTTTTCTGTACAGGAACACCAACAAAACATCTAGACTGGTTGTAGAGAACGCCTTCATAACTTGCGCCAGCAACACGATGGCAGGGAACACCGGAAACGGTTTTGAAGACAGCATATCTAGAAAAATCGTATACTCCACAGTAGCAAGGAAACAAAGAAAAAACGTAAGAGAACGCACGGAAAACGGTCACCTGGGAGGAGGGATCAGAGAAAGACCAAGGTCACGAGGGGGTGGGGGTCACACAGGAGGAGCTAGGCGATTATAGGATTAAAAGTACCCAGCACACAGATATAAATACAGCCGGACTACGCATCTGCTCATTGTACGGATGCTTGATAATGTGGACTGTTTGTCCAAGAAAGCTTGTAACTTTTTATGAATAAAAAACTCCGTTAGATACCATCCAGTTTGAATGAGGTCCTTTTAGTAATTCTACTAATGCACAGAACAATTGTGTATGCGATAAAGTTAATATATATATATATATATATATATATATATATATATATATATATATATATATATATTATATATATATATTATCATTACTTAGCCAAGCTGCAGGCACAGTTAGAAAAGCAGAATGCTGCAAGGCCAATTCCTGATATAAAGAATGACCTGTAAAAGAGATTTCCTATAAATAAAGAAAGATGAAATAAATAAACTATCAAAGGAGATTCATGCTCGTCTTCTCACCAATAGAAACAAAAAAAAAGCATGTGGATCAAGTTTATACTTCAGACGTTCCAACGATTCAGTCATAAAAGGGAGGACCATTCCAGAATTTGGTCACGAATGAAAAAAACTTCGGAAAACTGTGTGGTATCGAACATTACAGAAAAAAATTCGAGCATGCTGGATTTAACTACGAATCTAGCACTAGGTGGTGGATTGTATTCAAAATATGGCAGAACAAAATAATAAGAACCTTCCTTCAAGAAAGACAGGTCCTTAAAACATATTGAGACTTTGAAGAAGCCATGCACAGGATATGTTTCTCAAAAGTCAATCTGCAATCGTGAATGACTTAAAATTCTATGTTGTATGTAGTTAAGAAACTCTGTCAATGACAGGATAAGATCTTGAGGAAGGAGGTTGAGGTCACTAGCGGATCCCGGGTGGGGGCCACTTGGGAACATTGCCCCCCCAACATGAAATTAATGACAAAATACTAATATTGAAGATTTAGACAATAATAACATAAATGAGAAATATAAAAATGGGAAAAATTAAAAATCTAGTATAGAAATAAAATTTTGAGAAACAAAATAATAACAATGATAATAATAATAATAATCTTGATAATAACAATGGATTCGGTATTTCCTGACAAAACAGGCAATTGCTGTCCATTTCACAATTTCCACTTAAATACTGAATGATATGCTGAAGAAAATACATTATACTATGATGCGACAGAAATGCTTCATGTAAAGCCAGCATCTTCCAGTAGCTTTTACAAAAGTCCCCTATGTATCCGCTATTTCCTTTTTTGCCAAACCAGTAAGATAATCTATTACTTGCAAATAAAATATGCAACAGTTTAAGATTTTTGTTTGTTGTCGTTGCAGCAAGATGCCGTATTAGTATTATGTAGTACATAACATCATCAGGTTCACTTTGAAACTTTTAACATGCCTAAGGGTACTGCTCGCAGTTTACTGAAAAGGTTGACTCTGAATTAACTGTTGCCTTGAATGTCCTCCATACCATATTAAGTGAGACACGACCATTCTCTCAACAGCTGCAGAGTAAAGTACAGATATGCTAGAGTGCTCCACTCAAATGAAGTTGGTTCAGGAAATTATTCAGAAAATGAGAGATGTAGAAGATAGATTCATTGATATTTATGCTAGTCCTCCACTCAAATGAAGTTGGTTCAGGAAAATATTCAGAAAATGAGAGATGGAGATGATTGATTCAATGATATTTATGCTAGTCCTCCAGTCAAATGAAGTTGGTTCAGGAAATTATTCAGAAAATGAGAGAAGGAGAAGATAGATTCAATGATATTCATGCTAGAGTCCTCCACTCAAATGAAGTTGGTTCAGGAAATTATTCAGAAAATGAGAGAAGGAAAGATAGATTCAATGATATTTATGCTAGAGTGCTCCACTCAAATGAAGTTGGTTCAGGAAATTATTCAGAAAATGAGAGAAGGAGAAGATAGATTCAATGATATTTATGCTAGAGTCCTCCACTCAAATGAAGTTGGTTCAGGAAATTATTCAGAAAATGAGAGAAGGAGAAGATAGATTCAATGATATTCATGCTAGAGTTCTCCACTCAAATGAAGTTGGTTCAGGAAATTATTCAGAAAATGAGAGAAGGAAAGATAGATTCAATGATATTCATGCTAGAGTCCTCTACTCAAATTAAGTTGGTTCAGGAAATTATTCAGAAAATGGATTCAGAATATTTATGAAAGATAGAGTCAATGATATTGATGCTTCAGAAAATGTCCTCCACTTGGCCAAATGAAGTTGGTTCAGAGCAAAATATTCAAAAAATGAGATGGAGAAGATGGATTTTGTACTTAATCTAATGTTTATGACTAATTTCATCGTACGCTCGTTACAGGCCCTAGCAATTTCCACTGTGGCTCTTTTGATGAGCTGGTCCCAGCTATAGAAATGTATAAAGTTGTGTATATCTTAGTTTAACCAGATGACTGAGCTGGTTAACAGCTCTCCTAGGGCTGGCCCGAAGGATTAGATTTATTTTACGTGGCTAAGAACAAACTGGTTACCTAGCAACGGGACCTACAGCTCATTGTGGAATCCGAACTACATTATGACGAGAAATGAAGCAACAGCATGCTAGCTGAAAGCTCTACCCACCCCTCCAATGAAGAACTTGGTCCCAGCTATAGAAATGTATAAGTTAAGAATACCTTAGTTTTACCAGACCACTGAGCTGATTAACAGCTCTCCTTAAGGGCTGGTCCGAAGGATTAGACTTATTTTACGTGGCTAAGAACCATTTGGTTACTTAGCAACGGGACCTACAGCTTATTGTATAAAGATTACATAATATCTCAGGGGCCAATAGATCATATAAATGGTTATGAATCTGAATATAATATATGGAAATCTGGCTAGAAGGCTGAACCGAAAGAGCCTGTTCCCAAGACAATATTAGAAGCATATGTGCAATGCTCAGAAAATTACCCCATAACGAAATTACTCTTACAGATATTTGGGGCACTACCTACATCCTCTGCTACATTTCGACCCTTAATTACATAAAATCACACAGGCGAGCTAGAATAGGATTAGAGAAACTGAAGGGTCTCGCTAAATTGAGCATTCATAGTGAAATGACGGATGATATAGAACCGGTTATGAAGAGTGCCATTGATTTATTTTCGAAGACGGCCTCACGTAAAATATATCTTATCTTGTAACATATTATCTGATGTTATGAAGATGATTACGAGGAAGATTCTGATTATTATTTTATGCCATTTATAATCCTTCTTATTTGCAGTAAAAAAGCACCAAAATTTTATAGATTTCATAACTTCGCCTCTTTTTAAATTACTCATTCTTCTGAAGTCATTGATGATACAGAAATACCCTAAAAAACAGGGCCCACAAAAAATTCTATGTATAAACAACATATACTTGAATATATTATATCAGCAATATACACTAACTAAGAAGAAGGAATATGGCAGCATCTCCATGTGTATGTATAATATGAAAATTGGTGCCTCCCTCAAAAGAAATTTTTCTGGATTCGCTTGTGGCTGGGATCTAAACCCTGGACCCACCTGGTACAGTCATACTTCAGAGCTGTTACGGTTTATCTTTACCGCCAGTGATTCGAACCATTTGCCGATAATCAGAGGGGACTTAAGAGTCCTTTTGAAAGACTACTGGGCAAGTCTTGACAACTCTATAATGATAAATAGCTTTGCTTTGCTTTAAACCACAACGAAGAGGAGGAGGAGGAGGAGGAGGAGGAGGAGGAGGAGGAGGAGGAGGAGGAGGAGGAGGAGGAGGAGGAGGCGGCGGTGGTTTAACCATTTGCTGATAAGCAAGGGGACTTATATGGTCCTTGATCGACTGCGTGAAAATGGATTCAGAACCATCAATAAATAGCTTTGCTTTGAGTTCAACAATCAGTGAGTTAAAGGAGGATTGGAGGAGGAGAACTTCGAGGAGCAGAGGAAAAATCCCAGGAAGGAGGAGGAGTTATCCAATCAGTCCACATTTTTTTTTTTTTGCAAATGTTCGAATCGTTGTATCCGGTGCGTGCGCAGTGCTTGAAGCGTCAGGAACGGAAATTCACGTTCTACAAAATCTTCTAAGTTCCCTGCATGAACCTACATACTCGTAGATGGAACAATGGCCATGTGTGGAACTAGGTAAAGATATATAGATCTATATTGAGAAAGACCAACACAGTAACACTTTAAGAGTGGACAACTTTTGAAAAATGGGGAGCTGAATAAGTTTTGTTGTAACGCTATAAAGATAATACTTTGCTGACGTTTAAAACCACAACGAAGTCGAGGAGGAGGAACGGGAGGATCGAGGAGGAATTGGAGGAGTGGGAGGAGGAGGAGGATGGAGGAGAGATCGTCTGAACCTGGAAAGAGATAAACATATGGATAGTAATCGGTTGTATCAGAAAATTATTCAGTTCGACAATTTAAAGTTTGAGTTCAATCATTATTATTATTATTATTAGAATTATTATTATTAAAAATTATAATTATTATTATTATTAATCAGTATTTTTTTTCATAAAATGTTCATAATAGTTGTATCCGATTGCACTAAAATGGTGAAGAAATCACAACGGAAAATGTAACGTTCTATTAAAATCTATAAAGTTCCCTCCATGAACCTACATACTCTCCTAGATGAGAATCGCCATGTGTGGAACTAGGTAAAGATATATAGATCTATATTGAGAAAGACATTACACTAACACTGTGGACAACTTCACGGTTATTAATTATTATTATTAAAATAAACAAGTTTTATTTGGAACAGCCTTCAATGATCATTAACTTGAAATTCAAGCTTCCAAAAATATGGTTGTCATTTGAAAGAGTTACATTGAAGAAGTGATCAGTTACTAGAACATCAAGAAATTGGACAAGAGATAAATAGATAAATGTTATAAATATAAAATAATTCTATTAAAATATACAAAATTTGTCGATGCATCCTCGCTTGAACTTTTGAGGTTCTAATTATTATTATTATTATTATTATTATTATTATTATTATTAGTAACGGTGTAGGAACTAAAATCTCATAATAGCTGTTCCACAGTCCAGTGGTGTGAGGAACTGCACAATGGTCCTCAATGTAAAGCTGTATCCATATTAGTCCAACGGTTTGAGAATTGCACCTCCTCAAGAGCTGTTCAAGTCCAACGGTGTGAGGAGAATTGTACGTCCTCAAAGCTGTTCCACAGTCCAACGGTGTATTGACATTACACCATCCTGGAGTTGTTCCACAGTCCAATGATTATTAATTATTCCTCATTATTATTATTATTCCAACGGTGTTAAAACTAAACGCCTCATTTATTTGGAACAGTCCAACGGGGTCATTAACTTGAAATTCAAGCTTCCAGAGAATATGTTCATTTGAAAGAATCGCAGAAGTTAACAGGAAACACAGAAGAAGTGATCAGTTACTAGAACAGAAAGAAACGACAACCAGTGGTAATAGATAAATTGCACGTAAAAATATAGCTAAATTTATTAAAATATAACGGTGAGGAACTGCATCCTCGGAGCTGTTCCACAGTCCAACGGTGTGAGGAACTCACACGTCCTCAAGGAGCTGTTCCACAGTCCAACGGTGTGAGGAACTGCACGTCCTCAAGGAGCTGTTCCACAGTCCAATGGTGTGAGGAATTGCACGTCCTCAAGGAGCTTTTCCACAGTCCAGTGGTGTGAGGAACTGCACGTCCTCAAGGAGCTGTTCCACAGTCCAACGGCGTGAGGAATTGCACGTCCTCAAGGAGCTGTTCCACAGTCCTATGGTGTGAGGAACTACACGTCCTCAAGGAGCTGTTCCACAGTCCAGTGGTGTGAGGAACTGCATGTCCTCAAGGAGCTGTTCCACAGTCCAATGGTGTGAGGAATTGCACGTCCTCAAGGAGCTGTTCCACAGTCCAACAGTGTGAGGAACTGCACGTCCTCAAGGAGCTGTTCCACAGTCCAACAGTGTGAGGAACTGCACGTCCTCAAGGAGCTGTTCCACAGTCCAATGGTGTGAGGAATTGCACGTCCTCAAGGAGCTGTTCCACAGTCCAATGGTGTGAGGAATTGCACGTCCTCAAGGAGCTGTTCCACAGTCCAATGGTGTGAGGAATTGCACGTCCTCAAGGAGCTGTTCCACAGTCCAACAGTGTGAGGAACTGCACGTCCTCAAGGAGCTGTTCCACAGTCCAATGGTGTGAGGAATTGCACGTCCTCAAGGAGCTGTTCCACAGTCCAATGGTGTGAGGAATTGCACGTCCTCAAGGAGCTGTTCCACAGTCCAACGGTGTGAGGAATAAAAGACCTCTGGAACTGAGAAGTTCCACAGCGTGGGACATTTACTGCATGTTGTTGCTGCTGTTCAGCAAATCTCGTGACTTTCGGCCGAAATAGAGGAGCAAGGATCAACTGCGATTGCGAAAGTTCTCTATCAAAATGCAACTTATAAAAATTTGACATACAAGAGACCATCCGTCGATGGTCCAAGTCATAACTGCTACTATTAGAGGGAAAACAGAAATCTACCACCACGAACCTCTCTAAGAGAGATAAACCTCTGGTAGAAGAGTCCTAGTGAAGGAAGGCCACTGGCCTAAAACAGGTTACGTTAATTTTACCAGTGTTGTAAATATATGAGGCCTTACGCATATGTCATAACCTCCGTGTCGCATTTGCTGACACTTTCTTTAGGTATTTCTCACAAATAATATGTGGGTCAAAAGTTACACCAAGTGTAATCAAAGCTTTACGCTCTTTTGTCAGAGTCCCATTCACTTGAAAGGGAGGATGGGGTGGAAAATCTACGAAAAATACTGATCAATAGTGTTTTTGTTTTACAGGGGTACAGCCTCATACCACATCGACTACACCATTCACTAATACGCTCCATTTCTCATTAGTGGAGACTACACCAACAACTGTTGCATCATTGGCATACTGAACAATCTTGTTTTCCAAGGCAGTAACCATATCACTTGCATACATTAAAAATAACTTCAGACCAAAAACACTACCTTGTGGAACACCAGACATGATAGGTGCTAAAGATCCCATCAACAGCAACTCGCTGTTGCCTATCTGTAATGGAAATCTTGAAGTGATCCTAAAACATATCCTTCCACTCCAAGATTCTGAAGTTGACAAATAAGTTCCCTATGATTTAATAAACTGAAAGCAGCACTAAAATCTATCTGAATTACTCTGCACTCAAAACTCTTATCGAGTTAATCTTGAAAAAGGCAGGTTAAATCTAAAAGATCAACACAGGTATTCAACTACTTCCTGTATCAGCTAAGAGTCCTTTGGATTACACATACCTGTATAGTGGCCTAAAAATAACTTTTGTTTTCACCTTTGTAGAGCACAGGGAAAATATAAATGGCCTGTAATTGCTGTAGTCTTCAGATAAACCACTCTTTGGAACAGGCACTGTATTAATAAGCTTGCACTCATCATGAAAGATACTACGTCAGCATAAAAATCTACACAATCTACCACTCTTGTGAGACAACACACTAGAAACCTTTTCAATAAAGGTTTTTCTTTCCCGTCTATCAAGATTATCCAGAATTTTCTTAACATTCCAAGAGCGAAATGCAAATTTTTGTAGGAATTTGTTCAGGATGACGAGTATCAGAGAGAGGGACATCCTCAGCTGACTGCTTAGCTTCAAAAGCTTGATGAAGCAGTTTATAATCCTTTCCTTAGGGCCAGTAATCAATCTACCATCATCTGTTAGCAGTGGTGGGATGGAAGACAAGCCTGGCCCAAAGACAAGAGATGCTAAGTTGGTCCACCACAGGTGAGGCAGATTAATTTCTTTGAGTTTTCACTTTAAGGAATTATTATAATTTCTCCGTTATATGGTAAATTCCATTTGCAGCGAGACTCAACAAAAATGGCGTAACTTTCAAGTGAACGATTTTGTCTCCTTGTGTTGAATTTGGTCTGTCTGTCATGGTAAGCTCGTTCACCTTCACCTTGGTATTTGGATCAGATATACCATCTGAAATATGAAGTGCCTGACAATCTTCAATAATGCAATCCTAATTGGCTGTAGATTTCAGCCATGCCATTATTCTAGTGGTGGCATTTTAGGAATACACTTTGACAGACATGTCCATCTCAGTGGCACAATGATAGGAGGTGCCTACTTGGTCATAGACCTTGGACTTAGCGATAGCTGGAACATCTGTTAATGTGAAGTCTCACCTCTTACCAGAAATATGCTGGGTTCCTCAATTAGCTCTGCAAAATCAGAAGTTACACAGAATGCAAGGTCAGAATGCCCATGATGAATCAATGGAACTTAAATTAAGCCATTTGCTGTGCTTTGCAATGCCCTCTCCACAAATGAGGCTTCTGAATCTTGAGACTGAGCCTTACTAATCCTCTACAAGAGACGTTGATATACAGAGTCATCAACATTTGGATTGTGGTCAACAGCAAATATACATAAAAATATTGATGAATTTAACAAAAATCCTAATAAAAAAGAACTTCATGGTAACTACACTCCAAGTTTCTCTGACGATAAGTGGGTTGTCCAGATGTAGTGTATACAATATATGTGGGATTTTACGATGATAAATGAAGTCAGGACCATCAAACACTGGGATTCGAAATTCAACCTTTGACTTATTACTGCTTATAGGTGTCCTCAGATAAAACCATCACATCACTGTTATGGGTAAAATTCTGGAGATCAGGAATTTTTACTAGAAGCCTCAAATATTTGAGTAAAGTACTCTGCAACAGGGTCTGGGGTAAGTTCAATGTCTCCCGAAAATATGAAAATGAACAACACAAAAGTAGAACTAACTTTAAGAAATATACTCATAACAACATCAGAAAAAATCAACAGAACTAACAATAAAAGAAAAAAAATATTTACATTATCTACAATATTTTCATTAAAAGGATATTTAAAACCGAGCAATGTGTCATTAAATAACTGCCGGAAGCAACTGGGGGACAAGGTGGAGCCTGGACACCTTGCGACATCATTAAAGAAGAAGGCGTTTGTCTGATGATCCACCGAGCAACTTTGGCTTTCCCATCAGCCTGCCCTACACACATTTTGGAAAAAAACAGGAAAGTGAACAAAAAAGAGAAAAAAAAAAATGCCTGACTGCACCCTCAAGCAAGGGAAATCAAACCTAAGACCATGGAAGGCCATGGTACAAAGGGCTGGAGAACAAGGTTTATAGTCAGAGTAAATCTCTTCTACCCTAACTCGTGTAGGCAGGGACGTCACACCCCGAAGTGAACGTTGCTAAGCAAAAGCCACATTAACCTACTACCCAAAAATAATTGATTTATATGGTACTCTTCATTTTTAGTATCTGAAATGACTTGTACTACACTCGGTTTTTTCCATCTGTCCACCCGCCTGTGGTGCTCGAGCATGGTAACACTGCGTCCCGGGCTTTAAATAGTTACGCTATGTGTAAGTTTTAGGTAAATAAAAGGATATCTGGGTGTATATTTTGCAACTGAAAAGTGTTTTAATAATTTACTGTATGCGAATTACACCGTTAATATTCGAAATAGGATATTGTTATTATTGTAATAATAATAATAATAATAATAATAATAATAATAATAATAATAATAATAATCAATACATTATTGCTGCCGTAGTGAACAGCGAGCGAAGCAATTTTACCGCCACTGCGTCTGGCTGTTCCATTCGCCACCCCGAAAAGGCAGCGTACATTTAACAATAATAATATCCTATTTCGAATATTAACGGTGTAATTCGCATACAGTAAATTATTAAAACACTTTTCAGTTGCAAATGTACACCCAGATATCCTTTTATTTACATAAAACTTACACATAGCGTAACTATTTAAAGCCCGGGACGCAGTGTTACCATGCTCAAGCACCACAGATGGGTGGATAGATGAAAAAAAAAAAAAAAAAGTATAGTAGCATCTCTACACACTACTTAAGGCTACTTCCCATAATCGTTCATAAAAATGAACCTCCCTATATCAGGTACGAACAACAACCATTAAACATATTTCTTAGGGTATATTTTTTATCAAGTAATATGTCCTAAACACGAGAGGTATGCTTAGAGAGATCAGATATCTTAAAAGATATAAATTTTTTTAATATAATCAGCCAAGTTAAAAAAATTTCTATAAATCTGCTTAATACAATAAAGAGTGATGTTTTAAGGTCTGGAGTTTTTTTAAATTTCTGCGTGGCTCTGCAAGATTATAGCCTAAAGGTTTCTCAATAATTCTCTAAGAAAAAGGTTGCTATAATACACATTCACACACACACACACACACACACATATATATATATATATATATATATATATATATATATATATATATATATATATATACAGTATATACTGTATATATATATATATATATATATATATATATATATATATATATATATATATATATATATATATATATATAATGTTGGTTCGAGAATCTTTTTTGGATTTTAGGCTTCAAGTGTCAATTTCACCCAAATTTTGAAGAAATTGAAAAGCCTAAGAGGGCATTGGGGTTATTAAAATTAATCATGATTATATATATATATATATATATATATATATATATATATATATATATATATATATATATGTGTGTGTATATATGTGTGTGTGTATTATAGCAACCTTTTTCTTTGAGAATTATTGAGAAACTAGAAGGCTATAATCTTGTAGAGCCACGCAGACATTCTACACATACACACACACACACATATATATATATATATATATATATATATATATATATATATATATATATATATATATATATATATATATATATATATATGCGGTCACTTTTTACCAGATACAAATGTAAATGTACAAAATTTGGCCTGGGTCTGTCAAGCGGTTCAGATTTCTACAGAATCCAAACAGATATACAAACATTCACTTCTATATATATACATATACATATATATATATACATATATATATATACATAACGAAATTTAAACACCGACTTCATCACCTCACCCCACGTGAGCAAACTCATCACCTCCAAGGCTCTAGGCGGAGAATTCTGCAGCAACAAGCGTACTCTATACTAACCTTGAAAAGAGAAGTACGGGCATTTCAGACTGCGACACTTGCAAGCACAGAGTCTCAAGGAAGCTACATGGTAGTCGGCGGTCGTCGTAAAGTACGGTTTGTACCCGGCCATTTTGTAGAGGGACTGGGAAGTCATAAGGGGCCAAGCCATGAAGAAGAGACCCCCCAGCAGGAGGAAGGTGGGGAAGGACCACATCTTTCTTTCCTTTTTCCAGATCAGAAATCGAACCTGTGTGAAATGGATGACATAGCTTTTTTTTAGTACAGAACGAGCATTACGTTATACGATATATATATATATATATATATATATATATATATATATATATATATATATATATATATATATATATATATATATATATATATACATATGTATATATATTGTAATAATTGCATGCAAATTATTGGTAATTTGAATTTATTTGTGACTTAACATAGTTTTATTTTTTGCTCAGCTCAGATGAATTAGGTCTTTTTTCCCAACCATGAGTGCTGTTTTTTTTTTTTTTTCTTTTCGGGTTTTGGTCATTCGGCGGCTCGCTTGTTATCCCGTTCTCTCATGCATTGTGGGATCCTTTTGGGCGAGTATGCAGGAGTGTGCTCGGCTATTTCTTACTGGAAGGACAGATTTCACCTACGGCTTTACGTTGGCAGTATCTTTGGGAGAGTTAGATCATGGCCTTGGAGGACTGTCTACAGGACACCTGGGTGCTTTGCCGTGATCCTTCACCTGCAGAGGATTACCTCTTCTTAAGCGGCCCATACACGATCAATTATATTGCGCAATTTCATTGTCAATACTCTGAATTGACAATTAAATTGACCTGTATGGGCGATATTGATGACTTGCGCAATTGTATTGAGTCAATTTCTGCTTGATATTTTATTGCGCAAGTCTATTTCATTGCACAATTAATTGACCGTCTGTGGTGACCGTCAATTAAATTGTGCAATAAAATCATTTGTCTTCCAGATTTCGTATCGTCAACATGTCTGACAAAGAAGAAGACAGGACATTCCAGTTGGAGTGCATCGAAGTTTATAAAAGTTTACCAGCCCTATGGAAAGTAAAAAGTGATGATTACAGCAACAGACAAAAGAAAGATGCAGCTTACGCTGTGTTGGTTGAAAAATTCCATGAAAATACCCAAAGGAGAAGATGTAAAAAAAGATCAATGGAACCAACTATCGCAAAGAATTGAAAAAGTGCAGGAGTCGGAAAAATCTGGCGCAGGGGCGGACCAGGTATATGAACCAACGTTGTGGTATTTTCATGCCCTCACCTGAAATCGGTGCAGACAAGTTTATCATCGACTGTGATCCTTCATGACAGAGGGCCTTCTCACAATTTTGGTATTATTTTACTTTAGCACAGAATCGATTTTTAATTTAAAAACACATTTTCTTATGTATTATGTCACGCTCATGGTGCTGTGCTGCTGAGCTTATTTAAATTGCCTGTATTTTGTAAACTAGCTTTGAACGACATTTTCCTCTTCTACAGCAAGAGCAACGGCCATGTTCATCCTTTCTCAGCGGATTGCAAGACTGTTCCTGGTTTGCCTGCCTTACCAATTATATTGACCTGTGTGTGGACAACATTAAATTGTCAATTATATTGACCTGTGTGTGGACAACATTAAATTGTCAATTATATTGTGCAACCAGACTTGCGCAATATAACTGATCGTGTATGGGCCGCTTTAGTCCTGTGCGTTGATTACGTTCGTGTGCCTCCCAGAGTTCACCACTGCTTTTCCTGCCTTACCTGGGCTACCTGTAGGTGTGATATTGTGGCTCCGCCCCCGCCACTGCTTCCATGCCTGTCCTTCAGAGTCATGACAAGGCTTACTCTGTATGATACACTTGGTAAGGGTATATGAATTATTCAGTGCTCCTCGCCAGCATTGATTTATATATTATATTCCTTATGGCATCATCGATTATTGGTGTAAATATTAGTTTTTTGTTGGATATTGTATAAATTATAGAAATAGGTTTAAGGTTCTGTTCTGACTTTTTTTCTCTCTCTCACTGTTGTATGCTAGAGTTAATTACGTACTGGTGTGTAAGATGAATTTCTACTACTCCCTTATTTCTTTCTCTCTGACTTCATTGAGTGAAAGTTAGCTAGGCTAATGACTGTAGTATCTGTTTTGTTACTGAATGTGCTTCTACCTCCCTAAATATGCAGCTTTTCGGGGACTGTCTAAATTTAACAGGTTATCATTTGTAATAAATTTATTTGCTTACTTTCTAGTATTTTTGATCCCTCTTCGAGTATTCCATATTGTCCAATTGTGCTACTGTAATCTGGCTCTTTGGAGTATTCTAAAAAAAAAAAAAAAACACTGTAGCCCTGATCATTCAGGTGTGAAAGAACCTGATTTGGATAATATCTATTAAATTATTGTGACGGTCAAAGGTGGTCATTACAATTTGGCTCACGACTCCTGGTTTACGAAACCAGTGCTCTACCACTGGCGCGGTACCACTTAAACAGAAAAACCCGTGGTTGGGGGATAAAGACCCTAATTCAGCTTCTCGTGACTAAAAAAAAAAAAAAAAAACTACGTTAGGTCACGAATAAATTCAAATTATGAATAATTTGCATGCAATTATTACAATATATATATATATATATATATATATATATATATATATATATATATATATATATATATATGTATATATATATATATATATATATATATATATATATATATATAAAACACACACACATATATATATATATATATATATAAATATAAATATATTATAAATTATAAAAAGGACGGGGTCTGCCAACCTAATCTTTGCTTATATTTTCTAGTGGTCTTAAGTCTTCATGTCCAAAATAAAAAAAGCTTGATGAATCTAGACCCAAGTGAAAACATCTCACGTCAAATAACCGTCAGTCGAGAAATCCAAATCATTTGGAAGCCGGGTGGTCTCCAGTAACCGACTGTGTCTAAAGGTCTGGAAATATAATCACGTTTCAGTCTTCCCTGTGTTGTTCGAAGACTTCGCTCTCAAATGACCAAACTCAGCTGGTAATCCGCAAGAAACGACTGAAAGAGGAAGAGCGAAGTCCCGCAGCCGCAGCGATTCCAGAGATGTTGATCCGTCCGTCGTCGGTGAGTGACTGACGACTGGCGGCTCTCAGTACAGAGCTCTTATGGGGGGAGACTTGAGGTGTTACCTCTGCGGGACCGTTGCGTTTCTTGGGTACTCATGGCCACAGTCAAATAATTCTTGGATACCTAAAGTCATATTAACTGACGTGGAGTTATTATTATTATTATTATTATTATTATTCTGGGGTGCATACTTCTTACGGAAAGAACCGAAAAACTAGAAAACAGAATAGAATGTCCTCGACTGACAAAATAAAAATTAACGAAGAAGAAGACGTCAGTATTCCTGTGTCGATATAATGAACAATGATTGAAAGGAGAAGCAAGCAGACCCTCTCTCCAACAAGTTTTTTTTTTTAAGCAGGAAGGCCGAATCATTTGAGTTAATAATTCTTTTCTCTTCTGCCTTAACTGGAATTAGAATATAGAATTTAGGCCAAAGGCCCAGCGGTGGGACCTATGAGGTCATTCAGCTCCGAAAGGGACTTTGACAGTAAGAAGGTCTGAAATGTGTCACAGGGGGGAAAACCTCTCAGTTGCCCTCTGAAACAACTGTTAGAGAGGGTTGAGGAAAGTCAGGTGGAAGAAAGAGCATATGAACGGAGGGACGCTGCAAAGAATCTTAAGCAATGCCTACAGTGCACCTCGAAAGCTGCAATGAAGGCTCTACCCACGTACAGGGTCTTCTACGTTAATATTGGACAATAATTGGCCAGTGTTCATACTCTGGAGAAGTGAGATACTTTAGCAGAGTAAGCGACAGGTACCCTCTATAGGTTCCCGGCAGATGGAAGGCTGTCGTGCTTCAGAAACTCCTTTCTTGCCGTCGACGTTCCGACCAGGATTAATAGGGTACTCTAATAATTAATCCCGGTTCCGACCAGCCCAGTGGTTATTCTCAAGACGGGTGAGACGATTCTGTAGACAAGGGGGCTACCATTGTCGTTTGCGATTGAGCTGGTGTTATGCCAGCACGGACTCTTGCTCACAGAAATGTTAAGTATACCTTAGTTTAACCAGACCACTGGCAGTTCTTGGGCTGGCACAGATTAGCAGCTGATTACCTAGCAACGGGACCTACAGTAAAATGAACTCTGTCACCAGAAATAAATTCAAAGAATTAAAACTCAGGCCTGTGAAAAAACTTGGCCAACGAATAAAACGAGTAAAATTAATTAAAGTGTTAAAAATTGTGAATAAAACGAGTAAAATTAATTGGTCATGAAACGAAAAGTTCAGTAGTAGGATTACAAACCCGTTTAACCCTCAGGTGCTCGTCGGCAGGAGAGAAGGAGTGATAGCAGCGAGTCCTGGCGAGTCGGAGATGGCCAGTAAGGAAAAATGAAAATTTATGGTAAGAGAAAATGCGTAAAAAAATTTTTAAAATATAAAGAGATCCATACCGTATTTAACTTTCAGAGAAAAGAAAAGAAATAAGCGTTGATTTTTGGTACGGATCGATGAAGTAAAAAAAAAAAATAGTAAGGGGAAATGGTTTTAAGCCCTAACTCGCCAGCGATTGTGGGCTTAAGTCTGACAGCTCGACCAAATCACCAAGGAGAATTCACAGTCACACCGAAGGACAGAGCGACAGTCGACCTACTGAAGGCCAGCCAACACGGATTTCAAGTGACTGAACCGAATGAAAAGCTCAACAAGGCCGTCATCTGCTCCTGCCCAGTCGAGCTCCTTCTGCAACTTCTACAGAACCTGCTATACATAAAGCACTGTCAAAGAAAGCGCTGGCTACTTTCATAGACCAGTTCCGAGCCAGGTATGGCTCGAAATTTGGGAATACTTCCTCACACAACCATATACACCAGATCTTCTCAGGTGCTGCCGTTGCAGAAGGCCCATAATTTGTGGAATCTGCACTAAAATGCATGAAACCACATGAAACCAAAGAATTGTCAGGGTTGGCTACTTTCATAGACCAGTTCCGAGCCAGGTATGGCTCGAAATATGGGAATACTTCCCCACACAAGCATAAACACCAGAGCTTCTCAGGTGCTGCCATTGCAGAAGGCCCATAATTTGTGGAATCTGCACTAAAATGCATGAAACCACATGAAACCAAAGAATTGTCTGGGTAAACTCAAGAAAAGTGAGCGGACCAAGCCCATGTGCCCCAACTGTTCAGAACCACATCATGCATGGTTCAAACGCTGCAGCGCAAGACTGACGCTCATTTCACAGTTGAAAAAGTGAAGACGCACTTATTAAGGCCGACGCCAGCACCTGTACCCTTAACGGAAACGACCAGAAAACCGTCGGACGCAGCGCCAGTTTCCTGTAAAGAGAGAGGCACAAACCTCCCTCCTCCTCCTCCTCCTCCTCCTCCTCCTCCTCCTCCTCCTCCATCGATGCCCACTCCGAAAGATCGATCTACTTTTTTCGAGTTCCTTTCAGAGTAGCTTAAATGTGGTAGGGATCCTTGGTAGGTTTTTTTTTTCTTTCCCGTTTCAGTTTGCTGTAAAAGAAAACTGCTGAGAGAAAACTGGAAGCTTACCATTTAAGAAAACTGGAAGCTTACCATTTAAGAAAATTGGAAGCTTACCATAGAAGAAAACTGGAAGCTTACCATTTAAGAAAACTGGAAGCTTACCATTTAAGAAAATTGGAAGCTTACCCTAGAATAAAACTGGAAGTTTACCATTTAAGAAAACTGGAGCTTACCGTTCAAGAAAATTGTAAAGAAAAAACTGGAAGCTTGAGAAGAAAACTGGAAGCTTACCATAGAAGAAAATTGGATTTAAGAAAACTGGAAGCTTACCATTTAAGAAAACTGGAAGCTTACCATTTAAGAAGAAAACTGGAAGATTACCATAGAAGAAAAAAAACTGAAGAAAATGCTTACCATAGAAGAAAACTGGAAGCTTACCATAGAAGAAAACTGGAAGCTTACCATTTAAGAAAATTGGAAACTGGAGCTTACCACAGAAGAAAACTGGAACCATAGAAAAAAACTGGAAGCTTACCACAGAAGAAAACTGGAAGCTTACCATTTAAGAAAACTGAAGCTTACCATAGAAGAAAAACGTTCAAGAAAACTGGAAGCTTAAAGAATAAAACTGAAGAAAACTGCTTACCACAGAAGAAAACTGGAAGCTTACCATAGAAGAAAACTGGAAGCTTACCATAGAAGAAAACTGGAAGCTTACCATAGAAGAAAACTGGAAGCTTACCACAGAAGAAAACTGGAAGCTTACCATAGAAGAAAACTGGAAGCTTACCATGGAGGAACACCGAGACTTAGAAAAAACTGGAAGCTTACCATAAAGAAAACTGGAAGCTTACCATAGAAAAAACTGAAGCTTACCATAAAGAAAAAACTGAAGCTTACCATAGAAGAAAACTGAAGCTTACCACAGAAAAAAAACTGAAGCTTACCATAGAAGAAAACTGAAGCTTACCATAGAAGAAAACTGGAAGCTTACCATAGAAGAAAACTGGAAGCTTACCATAGAAGAAAACTGGAAGCTTACCATAGAAGAAAACTGGAAGCTTACCATAGAAGAAAACTGGAAGCTTACCATAGAAGAAAACTGGAAGCTTACCATAGAAGAAAACTGGAAGATTACCATAGAAGAAAACCAGAAAAGAGAAGAAAACTGGAAGCTTACCATAGAAGAAAACTGGGAGCTGAAGAAAACTGAAGCTTACCATAGAAGAAAACTGAAGCTTACCATAGAAGAAAACTGGAAGCTTACCATAGAAGAAAACTGGAAGCTTACCATAGAAGAAAACTGGGAGCTTACCATAGAAGAAAACTGGAAGCCTACCATAGAAGAAAACTGGGAGCTTACCATAGAAGAAAACTGGAAGCTTACCATAGAAGAAAACTGGAGCTAATAGAAAACTGGAAGCTTACCAGAAGAAAACTGGAAGCTTACCATAGAAGAAAACTGGAAAACAGAAGAAAACTGGAAGCTTACCATAGAATAAAACTGGAAGCTTACCATAGAAGAAAACTGGAAGCTTACCATAGAATAAAACTGGAAGCTTACCATAGAAGAAAACTGGAAGCTTACCATAGAAGAAAACTGGAAGCTTACCATAGAAGAAAACTGGAAGCTTACCATAGAATAAAACTGGAAGCTTACCATAGAAAAAACTGGAAGATTACCATAGAAGAAAAACTGAAAAGAAGAAAACTGGAAGCTTACCATAGAAGAAAACTGGAAGCTTACCATAGAAGAAAACTGGAAGCTTACCATAGAAGAAAACTGGAAGCTTACCATAGAAGAAAACTGGAAGCTTACCACAGAAGAAAACTGGAAGCTTACCATAGAAGAAAACTGGAAGCTTACCATAGAAGAAAACTGGAAGATTACCATAGAAGAAAACTGGAAGCTTACCATAGAAGAAAACTGAAGTTTACCATATAGAAGAAAAAAACTGGAAGATTACCATAGAAGAAAACTGGAAGCTTACCATAGAAGAAAACTGGAAGCTTACCACAGAGGAAAACTGGAAGCTACCATAGAAGAAAACTGAAGCTTACTACAGAGGAAAACTGAAGCTTACCATAGAAGAAAACTGGAAGCTTACCATAGAAGAAAACTGAAGCTTACCATAGAAGAAAACTGGAAGCTTACCATAGAAGAAAACTGGAAGCTTACCATAGAAGA
Source organism: Macrobrachium rosenbergii (assembly GCF_040412425.1). NCBI lineage: Eukaryota > Metazoa > Arthropoda > Malacostraca > Decapoda > Palaemonidae > Macrobrachium > Macrobrachium rosenbergii. Next base: position 6,473,266 of record NC_089771.1, read on the forward strand.
AAACTGGAAGATTACCATAGAAGAAAACTGGAAGATTACCATAGAAGAAAATCAGGAAAATAACGAAATGAAGGTTCAGCATGGCAAATTGTCTACACACACTCTCTCTCTCTTTCACGACCTTCGACGAGAGAGTTCCCGATAATCTCCAGGTGGTGTCGAGCTAAAGGATATGAATAATTCTCCATATATCTTTTTACTGCCATTTGACTGTAGCCCTAACCGTATTAACCCGAGCCAGGTGTTTCTCCCAAGCTTCCTTGTTCTTCACCTGGTAAGATCAAGCACTGACTGATGACTTTGCTTTAACGAAACCTCGACCAAAAGCATCCAGGCGATGACATGAGCCAGGTTGCCCCTTATTTTGATCAAAGGCGGACTAACCCTGGACTCTATTCATCTAGGTCTCTAGCAGGACGTCGGGGACAAGAGGCCGCCGGGAAGGAATTTCCGAAGCACGACTCTGAAATCTATCTGCCGGAAACCTGCTTTAACTTGAACTCTCATTTCACTGACATCTCTTTATAGAGGGAAAAGGGTGGTGTCAATACGCTGCTCATGCATTTTCTCTCGCACAAAATATAACACTGGACAATTATTGTCCAATGTTAACGCAGAAGAGAAAAGAATGATAGGGAAAGTTGAGGAGAGACTATATAAAATGAACTCAAACGATGCAGTTATCCTGATTATTATTAATAATAATAATAATATAAATTATGATACAAAATTATTATTATTATTATTATTATAGTTGATTCTGTCATTTCTTCAATTCAGAGAATCACGTCCGCATTGAGATTGACGACATTCACAGAAACACTCCGATGAAGGAACGGGTAGCCAGTTGGGGGCGGGGGTGGGTTTTGGGGGTGGGGTGTGTGGATGAGAGCCTTGGATTGCTTGCATTATTGCTTCCGTGGTGGTCGATATTGCCTGAAGTGCGTTATTGCGACAATTTATTCCCAGATGCTCCACGGGACTCATTTGGTTCCATTAAATTTTATAAGTAAAATTCTCACGCATTAGTCTACCATGGCATTTACATATATATATATATATATATATATATATATATATATATATATATATATATATATATATATATATATATATATATATATATATATACATATACAGTATATGTATATACATATATATGCACGTGAGAGCATACGGAATTATGCGTTTACAAATACAAAGTACCTTGTGATTAAATTATACATTTACTAAAGTTGTTACTCGGCACGTCAATAATCATTCCTTTTCCCCTCTTAGTTTCGTTGCTTTATATATATATATGTATATATATTATATAAATATACATATACATATATAATATATAAATAATATATATATAAGTATACATATATTATATCAATATTATACACACACATAATATATTTATATATATATATATATATATATATATATATATATATATATATATATATATATATATATATATATATTTATATATATATATATATATATATATATATATTATATATATATATATATATATATATATATATATATATATATATATATATATATATATATATATATATATATATATATATATATATATATATATATATATATATATATATATGTATAACATATATACAGTATATATATTATATATATGTTATGTTATACACTATACATTCTATATTATATATAGAAATGGACTGATCAGGCATGCAATGCATTAGAGGTTAATTATAACTGGGAAAACTTGAAGGTATATCCGTCAGTGTGGCGATGCTGATACGAGACACAGTCAAGAGAGATTTCCACGGCTAACGAACCCTCTGCAAACGGAAAGATTTACGAATCAAAAACCAGGGATGACTCAGTAAAATATGCACAGAGGGTGCCAAAGAAGACTTGAACACAAGATTTTACGTAATCATTCAAAGACAGGCATTTAGATAACACTGACCTAACAAGGCAAGGTTGATATGGAAATACTGGCATTATGAAATGGAAATAGGAAGTTTAGTACGAGAATTAAAACAGTGTGACTGACTGGAAGAACCTTTGCAACAGGTCACTTTACCTTGTAGAAGACGTGGCTTCAGCAAGGGTAATGGCGGCGGAGGAGGACTGAGGGATTCACTTGTAAGAATACTAAGGGTCCCTACAAAATAGGACCATGTGGTAGGGCATGGCTCTCTGAAGGAGGCGGGAATGGAAGGGGAGATGTGTCTCGCTCGCATGCAGCTATGTCTCTCATTCTTGTTCCTTCGGTGAGGCCCTTATATGACTTCGGTCAAGGGTTAGGAGGTCACCCACAGGTAGATGGGGTTGGTGTCGTTTCTCCATGCATGAGCCCTTTGTTGGCCGAGTCGGTTGAGCTTCAGACTGTCGCTCGATGGGCCGGAGTTCAATTCCCGCGGCCGGCTGATGAAGAGTTAGAGGAATTTATTTCTGGTGATAGAAATTTATTTCTCGCTATAATGTGGTTCGGATTCCACAATAAGTTGTAGGTCCCGTTGCTAAGTAACCAATTGGTTCTTAGCCACGTAAAATAAGTCTAATCCTTCGGGCCAGCCCTCTCTAGGAGAGCTGTTAATCAGCTCAGTGGTCTGGTAAAACTAAGATATACTTAACTTTTTCTCCATGCATGTGGATCATTTATGACTCAAGATCCAGGTGCTCATGCTAGATGTCCTTTTCCTAATCTGCATCGCCGGCTCTATTCTGCCTCCGGCCAGACTTAGTCTCCTCACAACCTCGTGTCCGTAAACAAAGGGTTCTGCAGCGTCCCATGTTCGAGAAGAGAAAGTTGAAAGGGATATACAGAGTGTGATTAACGGATTACGGGAGGGGCCAATATTCCTTTCGTCCTTCCTTGTCAGGCAGTGCCAAAATGCACTGTTGTATTTTCAAGCTTTAAATTAAGCGTTTGGTGGCTGGAATTTTGGCAATATATATATATATATATATATATATATATATATATATATAACAATATATATATATATATATATATAACAAATATATATATATATATATATATATATATATATATATATATATATATATATATATATATATATATATATATATATATATATATATATGTATATATATACATATACATATACACACACATGTACTTATCAAGGTGAAGGTGAAAGTATATACAAGCTGGGTCATCCCAACTTTTCCTTTGCTGATATGAGGTAACACCCTAAGGAATCATACCACTGCCCGATTCTTCTTGACACCTCTTTCTCCACTCTGCAGTTTCTGTCTCGGGGCGAATCCTCCACCAGAAAGAATTTCGTAGAGCACCTCCTGGCCAAGGGAGAACTGGCCTCGTTTATGGCGGCAGTCATTACACAGTGATTTATTATAATGTCCCAGACAGAGTGGGAGAATCTTCTTCTCTCATTGTTGATTGATTTTCCGGTTTTTCCCCCCCAAGCAGGTTAAATTTCACCTCATTATTTCAGTCACTATAGGTTGTACCTATTGTTAGAATATCATGATATTTTTATTTACTGAACATCACTGAATTAACCTCAGAAGTCAAGCACTGAGGCGACTTCAGCCATTCAGAGCTAATGAAAGTGGAAAGAGAGTGTTGGTGGTTGGACACACAGATAGAGACCTGGAACTGGGGAAAAAACCCCACAGTTGCACTGAAAAGTAATAGTTAGAGAGGTTGGACAGCAAGGCTGAAGAGAGGAAGCAGGGATGGATGTAAAGTAAAAGGCTACAAAGTGGGTGCAGTTAGTGGCCGAAGGGACGCTGTAAACACCCTTTAGTAATGCCTACAGTGCACCACGTGAGGTTCTTACGAGGTTTTCTTTAATCGTAACCTGTTTATGAGAATATAACTGAGTTCAGTGGCTGTTTGAAATCGCCCCCCGGGCACCAAAGTGAGGGGGGGCCCCCCCCCAAAATGCGAAATTTAAGAAATAAAATTTCTGAAATTTGCATTTACAAGTGCCTTTAAAATGATCCTACAATTGCTCATATTCTAAAAATTTTCCCCGGGGGGCTTACAGCGCCCCCCCAACCCCCAGCTGCTTTGGCTCGCTTCACTCCCCTCCTACCCTATAAGAGGGGCCCCAAATGGGACTGTGGCCCCCGGGCCCCAAAATGTCCAAGAACGTCCCTGACTGAATTGTTGAATATTTGGCAATCGAGACTGAAAATAACGGCAGGTCTGTATGTACTGAGGAATTCAAGAAAACTGATAGCTCACTGAACGACGAAATTGTAAGGAAAGCAGAGATAGAATAACTGACAAGCCAAAATAGGAAACAAGGGCAGAGTAAATAAAAATACTTTCCCGAGAAGCAATGAACAGGAACGTTAATCTGCAAAGCTAAATTGACTGGGTTTTCCGACTGGAGACCCCACGAACAGTAATGTTGAACCCATGTCTCAGCTCTTCATCATAGAGAATGATTTATGACCCAGCAGACCGACTTCTTTCATTAAGTGTTCGATGTAAAATTAATGTGGGACCGGTGACTCTTGAAGAAATAGAACGTGGGAGGTCAATCAATTTGCAGAGAGGCAAAACTAACAAATATATAATAAAAATTCCTGGATTTAAATAGGATTCTGATGAAAGCAATCTTCTTCAGATTTAAATTGTATAAAGGATAGATCAGTTCACATTAATACATGCTTTATATATTATATATATATATATATATATATATATATATATATATATATATATATATATATATATATATATATATACAAGTTGTGTTTGTATGTATGTATGTATGTATGTATGTAGTATGTGTGTCTACTTTCACAAATATCAAGCCACAAATATCGCTATACATCCAATTCACTACACCTCGGGAAGAACTACACCTTGCGTGGAAGTAATTCCCAAGGTGTAGTGACTTAGATATCTAACGGTATTTGTGGCTTAATATTTGTGAATATAGACAAAAGTGTCACGTAGAAGCTGTCTTGCAACGGTTCAAGGTCTGAGAATTCCGGCCAAGTAAGTAACCTTTCCGTGTGGGTAGACACCTCTTTTAAAGCAAGACCATGCCTGAGACTCTCCACCTGTCACTCTGAGAGGTAATCAGTAACTCATACAAGGCAATAACTTCAAATGATTATTTAACGTTTCTTGGTTATTAACATCTTCAAATTAGCGTTCTTCAAAATCCTAAGGGACTGATTTTAATTATGGCGGGAAACTTCCTCAAATGAGAATCTAAAATATAACTTTAGAAGTTTCATTTTACTGCACTCTATTCCTCAAGCTGGAAATGACTGAATTTGAGGACTCAATCTCTTCAAGTCTCAATGTGAGTGGTCCTTTTTAGTTTTCTGTACAAGGAAACTAATGAGATGGCTTTGTCTGTCGGTCCGCACTTTTTGCGTCCGCCCTCAGATCTTAAAAACTAGTGGGGCTAGAGGGCTGCAAATTGGTATGTTGGTCATCCACCATCCAATCATCAAACATACCAAATTGTAGCCCTCTAGCCTCAGTAGTTTTCATTTTATTTAAGGTTGAATTTAGCCATAATCGTACCTCTGGCACTGCTATAGGTGCCAACAACACAGGCCACCACCGGGCCGCGGCTGAGAGATTTATGGGCCGCGGCTAAGAGTTTCATGGGCCATGGCTGAGAATTTCAGGAATCGTCCTGTATATTAGAGGGGGGGGGGGTTTCTCCGCATCTCAGAGACCACTGTGTGAGTGTGGATGTCATGACACACAAGTGGTTAACATCTGTTTTCGATAGCTCGAGGGACTAGGATTTGGATGACTGCTCGTGGCTGATTATCTTTCACCACCTTTAGGGAAAAACGCCTCGTGCCATATTTCGTCACCAAACAATCCTTTCGACTTTGTAAGACGAAGCTTATCGCGCTTTTCAGTCATTTAGTTCGAAGCAGATCCACACAAAAAATAACTTAAGCAATTAAGCCTTATCAATGCTAAGCACGGCACGTATACAAAAAGTTAAGTATATCTTAGTTTAACCATACCACTGGAGAGCTGATTAACAGCTCTCCTAGGGCCGGCCCGAAGGATTAGATTTATTTTACGTGGCTAAGAACCAGCTGGTTACCTAGCAACGGGACCCACAGCTTATTGTGGAATCCGAACCACATTATGACGAGAAATGAATTGCTATCACCAGAAATAAATTCCCCTGATTCTTCATTGGCCGGCCGGAGAGTCGAACGCTGGGCCAACAGCGTGCGGCAAATCTACGAGTGAATATAGCTATATTCCGTAGCTTCAGTGACATCTGTCATCAAAACCTCATACGTATCTCTATATTGCAAATCATTTGGCCGCGATTATACAGAAATGATGAATATGAGTTAGATATACATACAAATATGAATACATAAAGTTTCATCTCAGAGTAAGGCTAATTGAGACTGATAACCTCTCTAGCGTGCTGTTCCTTTTAAGCGCGATTATTTATTTAAAAAAGAAAAAAAAAACATCTTTTATCGCCAGAAATAGCTGCTGTAAAGGTGAACACTTTGCAAGTAAGAATTAAAGTTAAACTTAGAGACAAATGTCAAGTATGTTCAGAATCTCCTCACTCAGACACGCAAATGAAGAAAAAATCTGACATGAACATAGCGTTTCTGGTATTCGGTCACTCGTTCCACTGCAGAGTTCTCAGCAGTCTGTGGTAATTGAAGGAAAATTCAGACTCTGCCAAACGCAGCATAAATTGTCTTCTGGAGCTGAATGTTTAGCGATGTTCAGTGTCTTAACCCCGACGCAGTGAATCCCACACAGGTCTACACACGTGACATGCTAACAAACATCTTACTAGAATGAAGCAGCTTTTACCAACAGGAATGAATGATTCGGTTACCTGGCCTCATCACCTTCTACAGTACTACCAAATGTGCTCAAACTTCACTAAAAAAAAAAAAATTTGTCTAATGCAGTTTGGTAATTTATTCATCTCTCTAGATCTGACTTCAAAAAATTAATCTCATGGCAGATATAAATATATATAAAAAAATTAAACATGCTTTTATCAAAATGCACTAAAAAGTAAAAAAATAATTTTTTTGAGAAAAAAAATTGTCTAATGCAGTTTGGTAATTTATTCATCTCTCCAGATCTGACTTCAAGAGATAAATCTCATGGCAGATATAAAAATATATAAAAAATATTAAACATGCTTTTATCAAAATGAGCTAAAAAGTGAAAAAATAATTTTTTGAGACACACACAAAAAAATTTTGTCTAATGCAGTTTGGTAATTTATTCATCTCTCCAGATCTGACTTCAAGAGATAAATCTCATGGCAGATATAAAAATATATATAAAAAAAATTAAAACATGCTTTTATCAAAATGAGCTAAAAAGTGAAAAAATTATTTTTTTGAGACAAAAAAATTTTGTCTAATGCAGTTTGGTAATTTATTCATCTCTCCAGATCTGACTTCAAGAGATAAATCTCATGGCAGATATAAAAATATATATAAAAAAATTAAACATGCTTTTATCAAAATGAGCTAAAAGTGAAAAAATTATTTTTGAGACAAAAAATTTTGTCTAATGCAGTTTGGTAATTTATTCATCTCTCCAGATCTGACTTCAAGAGATAAATCCCATGGCAGATATAAAAATATAAAAAAAATTATTTAAACATGCTTTTATCAAAATGCACTAAAAAGTAAAAAAATAATTTTTTGAGACAAAAAAAAAAATTGTCTAATGCAGTTTGGTAATTTATTCATCTCTCCAGATCTGACTTCAAGAGATAAATCTCATGGCAGATATAAAAATATATATATAAAAAAATTAAACATGCTTTTATCAAAATGAGCTAAAAAGTGAAAAAATTATTTTTTTGAGACAAAAAAATTTTGTCTAATGCAGTTTGGTAATTTATTCATCTCTCCAGATCTGACTTCAAGAGATAAATCTCATGGCAGATATAAAAATATATATATAAAAAAATTAAACATGCTTTTATCAAAATGAGCTAAAAAGTGAAAAAATTATTTTTTGAGACAAAAAAAAATTTTGTCTAATGCAGTTTGGTAATTTATTCATCTCTCCAGATCTGACTTCAAAAAAATAAATCCCATGGCAGATATAAAATATATATATATATATATATATATATATATATATATATATATTTATATATATATATATATATATATATATATATATATATATATATAAATTAAACATGCTTTTATCAAAATGCACTAAAAAGTAAAAAAATAATTTTTTGAGACTCACACACACAAAAAAATTGTCTAATGCAGTTTGGTAATTTATTCATCTCTCCAGATCTGACTTCAAGAAATAAATCCCATGGCAGATATAAAAATATAAAAAAATTTAAAAATGCCTTTATCAAAATGCACTAAAAAGTAAAAAAATATAAGTTTTGAGACCCCCAAAAATTGTCTAATACAGTTTGGTAATTTATTCATCTCTCCAGATCTGACTTTAAGAAATAAATCCCATGGCAAATATAAAAAATATAAACAAAATTTAAACATGCTTTTATCAAAATACAATAAAAAGTAAAAAAAATAATTTTTTGAGACCAAAAAAATTGTTTAATGCAGTTCGGTAATTTATTCATCTCTCCAGATCTGACTTCAAGAGATAAATCCCATGGCAGATAAAATAAATAAAAAAATTCAACCATGCTTTTATCAAAATGCACTAAAATAAAAAAAAAATAACTTTTTGAGATACACACACAAAAAAATTGTCTAATGCAGTTTGGTGATTTATCCATCTCTCCAGATCTGACTAAGAAATAAATCCCACGGCAGATATAAAAATATAAAACAATCTAAACATGCTTTTATCAAAATACACTAAAAGTAAAAAAAAATAATTTTTTGAGACACCAGGATTTTCTTACAATTAATCTTACCTACAAAATTAATTCTTGTAGTAGTTCCTTCCATGTTTGGAGGCCACGCTTTTATTTTGTAGACATGATTAATTGAAAGAAAATCCTGGCGTCTCAAAAAAATTATTTTTGATTTTTTAGTGCATTTTAATAAAAGCATGTTTAAAAAAAATATGTGTTTCATTTCATACTTTTTAGTTTTGACAGAATTTGTAACCGATTTATGATTGTAGTTAACGAAATTGATATCCGTTTACGGGGAGGGGGAAAAAAGGGGAAGGGGGAGGGGGAAGGGGAGGGGAAGGGGGGAAGGGGAAGAGGAGGGGGGAAGGAGGAGGGGAGGGGGGGATGGAAGAGGGAAGAGGAGGGAAGGGGAAATGGAGGGGAGAGGGGGGAGGGGAAGGGGGAAGGGGGGAGGGGAAATGGGGAGGGAAGAGGGAAGAGGGAAGGGGAAGGGGGAAGGGGAGGGGAAAGAGGGAAGGAGGGGGGAGGGGAGGGGGGGGAGGGGAAAAAATGGAAGATGAGGGGAGGGGAGGAGGAAGGAGGAGAGCCTGAAAGGGAAGCAGGAGGGGAGGGTAGGAGGTAGGGGAGGGAGGAAAATGGGAATGGGATGGATGGGAAAGAGGACGGGAGGGGGTGGAGGACGAAGGGGTAGGGGAGGGAAAAGGGAAGTGGAAGGGGTAGGGAAGAGGGAGGGAAGGGGGAAGGTGGCGGGAGAGGGGGGGAAGTGGAGGGTGATGGAAGAGGGGGGGAGGAGGAGGAAGACACTGCTAAATTTGGCTTAATAAAAACCAGGTACCCGTAGGGGCCAGTGCTGTCGGTGGTGGAGGACGCGAGGTGCAGAACTGCTCTAGATCTGTTTGTGGACCTGTATAGATTTTTTCAATCTAGGGCGAGAGCTGCTGTACTTCCTCTTTTAACACGCTTTTTTCCCATTTTTTGTATGGGGTAAGCACGATGCCTTATTTTGAAGGACTTTGATTTGGCTTTGGGGGTAGACCGTAGTCTCGATCAGTTGCCCTGCCTGACATCGCTTAAACCCCGGTAGCGCATGTACATGTATCGTACTGGTCACCAGCTCATATATCGTACCAGTCACCAGCTCCCTTTCTCCCAGCAGCGAGGAGAGTTGAGCGGTTAGGTCGACAGTTTGAGACATGTGAGGTGTCTGTTGTTTTTAGGAGGTGTTGGAGTGGCTTTGTTTTGTGTGTGTATTAGTCTGTAACACCCATTTGCTTTTAAGCAAACCTATCCATTGATTACATACATAATCCCAGGGTGTCTACACGGATAGCAAAGTGTCCGCTTCTCTAACCGGTTGGCTGTGGATTTGAACCTGCACCACAGACCTCTATGAAGTCTGAAGTTGCTGCTTTAACCGACTTGGTCATCGAGGCTCTCGAGAGCTGCTGTACATCGCGAGTAAAATGACGTCCAATGAAAAATGGAAATGGGACAGTGATCAGACAATGTCATTAACACAGCAATGTGAAAGGTTCCCAGAACTCTGGAATGTGTCACTGATGCAGTACGGCAATAAAGGAAAGAAGGCAATTGCTATAAAAGAAATAGCAAAGACAATAAATATTCCTGAATCACAAATCACAAGAAAGTGGCACAACCTGCGCTGCCAAGTGAACAGTGAAGTGAGGAAAATAAAAAAAAGAGGAAAAGTGGTATAGGGACTCTTTTCATTTCGCCTGGCTGTCCACTTTCTGACCCACACACTTCTCTTTCTCTTCTTTTCTTCAACGCCTTCATGACTAATGTGGCACTGCTGCAACTAGGTGCCTGGACCGTGACATCTCGCCACTGAGTCTCTCAAGTCTGACTGAGAGAGACTTCCTGGTCAAACAAAAACACTCCAGTGTACACTAACGGTAGAACAGTCTCGCTAGATTTAATCTACTACCACTCTATTGAAGTTCTGGGGAGAGCAAATTATGGTGTAGTGTACACACACTTTAAGTTAGCCTCACTAGAGGAAGCCAGGTCTAGCTAGATTTAATCTACTACCACTCTATTGAAGTTCTGGGGAGAGCAAATTATGGTGTAGTGTACACACATTTTAAGTTAGCCTCACTAGAGGAAGCCAGGTCTAGCTAGATTTAATCTACTACCACTCTATTGAAGTTCTGCGTAGAGCAAATTATGGTGTAGTGTAGTGTACACACTTTAAATCAGCCTCACTAGAGGAAGCCAGGTCTAGCTAGATTTAATCTACTACCTCTCTATTGAAGTTCTGGGGAGAGCAAATTATGGTGTAGTGTACACACATTTTAAGTTAGCCTTACTAGAGGAAGCCAGGTCTAGCTAGATTTAATCTACTACCACTCTATTGAAGTTCTGAGGAGAGCAAATTATGGTGTAGTGTAGTGTACACACTTTAAATTAGCCTCACATGAGGAAGCCAGGTCTAGCTAGATTTTAATCTACAGTATACACGTACATTAAGAGGCACCCCTATTTAACAGGGATATTTTATGAAAAAAAAAAATCAGTATGTTTCATCATACATTTATTGCAAGATATTTTAGAGTGATTATGTAGTGGAAAATGTAAGAATCTGTGCATGAAATACAATATTGTGAGAGTATACTGGAATGAAGTATGAAATCATAATTATGTAAATATACACTCACCTTTAAAGGAAACGACATTAAATTTACCATAAATAAACAACGTAAGCAATATTTTGTAAGTTAGTGATAACAGACTGATAATTCGGCTTGTTTTCAGTATATTACTATAAATAACAAACTTACAAAAAATTGCTTACGGTACATCAGCAGTTAGCCAGTCAGCTATTTGCAGTGAGTGGATGTAAAACTCACAGCGCCGCCCTGGTGCTGTAACATGTAAACGTTTATTTATGGTAAATTTAATTTTGTTTCCTTAAAGATGAGTGTAATTTACGTATAATTTCATACTTTATTCCGGTAACACAATATTCTGTAATAATTAGGCTTGTTTTTCAATGTTTTATTATTAGGAACAATTTTTTGCCTACTCAATATACTCGCCGTAGACTATGCATAGACTAGCTTAAAAGGGGCTCGGTGTCCCATCCGTAATTCGGCCGCATTGGACGCAAGGCAGTTTTTTGATGCATTTAAGAATTTTAAAAAGTATGTCTAATGCGCTGGCAAATACGGTAGGTTTTTTTATGAAAACCTTGAAGGATTTCAGCCATTAACACTCACGTCCATTTCATCCCAAGAAAGACAGGCGACTAACTCACCTGCCCGAGCAGGGTTGCCACTCTAAAATTTAATTTCCCCCTACCACCCATGCTCATTTTTCCCTACGTCCCCCTACGACCATTCCCCAGCTCAACCCACCTCAAAAATATTTTTTTTTATTCTTTTACATTAGTTCAGAACAAGATATCCACATACAGCCTAAATATTGGAGTTATTGCACCAATTATCCCAAATTCCCAATGCTTTTTAACAAGGATGATTTGAGTAAAAGTACTTTTTATATATTTAAATTTTATTCATTTTCAATAGCAAAATAATGTGGAGGGAAATATATTTTCCACAAGAAAATAAATGTATGTGACAGGCAAGTAAAGAAAATTTTTTGCAAAAGAAGAAAACGAAAAACTTAATCGATTCTTTGGTATTTCTAAATAATAAATCAAATGTGTAATAAGCAAATAAAAAAATATCTTTTCTTTTGGCATAAGAAGTAAAGGAAAAATTAATCTTTGGTGTTCTTTTCAATTGTCATTTTTTAACACCTGATTTTTTTTGATAAATTCTTAGTTAAAGTAAGTAATTTATATTCTACCAATTATAATGTATATAATTAACTGAGAAAATCTTCAGCCTCTGTATCAAGGATCTGATAATTTCCTTTATGCCCACACTTGTCCATGTAGCTTTTTTTGCATTGGTATACAAGTGACCAAGCCTTGGCTTCACATCAACTTGAGAGGGAAAGGCTTCTGTGGTTCTGATAATTGCCACTAAGGTGTGTACTGCAAGAGAATTCCTGAGTTTCGTTTTGTTTGCATTAAGTTTGGAAAAAGTCCTTTCTACCTCTGCAGCGCTTTGAGGTATAGAGGTCATCTGAAGCATGAAAATGGTAAAGTCTTCATATTACAGTTTCATCGATCAATGTCCTGCACTTTTGATAAGCCGATCCTAGGAAATGCAGTAGCAAGAATTCCCCCCTGATCTAACATCAGCACTGCCATCCAGTATTTTTTCATGATTGGCGTCTTTCAGTGCATGCAAGGCTGGTTTCCTGAGGTTAATCCTTTGGAGAATTTGACCGACAGCTTCCCTACACCAGTCTCTTCATCTTCTTTGGAAACTTTCCCTCTCGTGTGGGAGCATGAGTGTCAAAGTTTCCTGTGCCATTATCCCCGGATATACTTTGTCAAGGGGCAGCCACTGTGAGTCATCAACAATATTGCTGTCACTAAGGTTCTTGATTGGCTTCATGAAGTTTTGGCAAAGCATCCTTACAACACGCTCAACCTCTGGAATAAGGTGATGAAGCTGAAAGGCATTTGATTGGAAGATAACATTTAAACCTGTCAAGTCTCCAAGGACATAATCACAAAACTCTAGAGTTGCCTTGACATATCTGGATTTTAGTGCATCAAGTATCCTTTCAGGCTGCGGGGAGTTCTTCTCACTTACCTCTGCAGTAAAATAAAAGAGAAGAGCTGGCCATTGTTCTAAAATCCGTCTAATGCACTAGGCCACAAATAACCAATGTGTCTGACATGGTTTTAGAGTTCGGTGGGCATCGACATCAGCAATCGTTTTTATTGCTTTTTAGGCTGAAATGTATATGTACAATCTACTGGTCACTTTTACCAGACACATATGTAATTCTAATAGCCACAATGCCCTCTTAACTTCTCGAATTCTTCGCGCTTTTTTGGATATGCTTGTAACTACGAAGCTGTGAGATCCAAACGCAAGAAATTGAAGAGACTGTGATGGCCGGTCACGGGAAACGAACCTGCGTCACATAATCACAAGGAGGTCGCGTTGCCGACCTGACCATGAGAAGGATAAAAGTCTATTACCTCTCGTACATACATATACCTGTCGTTTTCAGATATATCTATCTATATATATATATATATATATATATATATATATATATATATATATATATATATATATATATATATATATATATATATATATATATATATATATATATATATATATATATATATATATATATATATATATATATATATATATATACATAATATATCTCTGAAATACATAGAGCAATTTCAACCAAACTTGGTATACATATGACTTGCTATCTGGGAAAAAATACTGTGGGGGTAAGACATCCCTGGCACTAAATGGAGGTGGGGGTGGGAAGTGGGTGACATGTAAAAATAACTGAAAACAACAGATTTTAGCGTCTAAACCATAGTTTTAGAGGTCTCTGAGATGAATAGTGATACTACCGATGCCTGTTAAGTCTAAGTTCAGCCCTGATAGGAAGGGGGTGAGAAGGAGTGGGTAGGGGGTGACATGTAAAAATAACCAAAAATGACAGATATTAGTGTCTAATTCATAGGTTTTGAGGTTGCTAAGATGAATAGTGACACTTGTGATGCCCTTTAAGTCCAAGTTCAGCCCCGATAGGAAGGGGGGTTTGAGAAGGAGAGGGAAATGGGTGACATGTAAAAATAACCAAAAATGAGAGATATTAGTAACTAATCCTCAGTTTTCAAGGTTGCTGAGATGAATAGTGACACTCTTGATGCCCTTTCAGTCCAAGTTCAACCCTGATAGGAAGGGGGGTGTGAGAAGGGGTGGGAAGGGGATAACATGTAAAAATAACCAAAAACTACAGATGTTAAGTGTCTAATCCATAGTTTCCTTCGAAGAGCAAAGAAAATAGATCTCGAAGAGCTAAGAAAAAATATCTCAAATGACCCGACATGTATGGTAGGGAGGACCACAGCCTCATCACCAAAATGAAAAACACGGTCCGATGAGATTAAAAACTAACAGCTCTTGGAAGGGTCTCATTCAGAAGAGCAGAAGCCATATAAATGTGTAATGCCTCATCAAGACAAACTAACCGCATGGCTATGACTGTAATAATTACTACAGAAAGTTAAGTGTATGATTATCTCAAGATTTACCTTAAGGAAACCACTTAGTTATTGTATTTTAATATTTACGATACCTTTCTCATACTCGCAACAGTTCCTGTTTTAAGATAACAGTAGCTTATGAATTATAGTATTTTAATATTTACGATAATTTACTCAAAGTTCCTTAACTAATTTCTGTTTAAGAGCAACAGTAATTTAATGTTAAAACCTTTTCTTTTTCACTCTGCGATTAACGTAGAATGTTGAATGCTTTGTCAAGTAAACTTTTCAAATATACGTAGCAGAGAGTTTAGGTCAATGAAAAAACATGAGTGCCATTAATGAGAAAAATAGAGTAATGTAAAGCATTCGTCAGCTGAATCCTTGGTTTGGTAGACAGATAGATTAAATGGATATACACACTTGAATAATGATTAGCATATACCCATAACTGGCTGGGTTTCGTGTGATTTAGGCAGATAAAGAAATGTCAAGCGTTCAGATCGTTATCCTGCGCTGAAGGCATAAAATCACTTAGGGTGGGGAGAGGAAGGGTGGAACTCGATAATTATAGCATTGTTCGGGATCCACTCCATAGATGAAGCACAAGTCTCCGGTCTCATTGTGACACGCCTCAGCACTGCTCAGATAACGACGTGGATATAAAGGGGACAAAGCACTCGAGGTGCCTTCAAATATGGAATGGACGACGCGCGGGTCCCCTCTCCGAATCTCTCTGCTCCTCGATTGTCCCCGAGATGGCTGCTACGCTGCTTCTGCTCTGCGCTCGTAGATTGCCCAGGTCCCTTTGACCTTATTCCGGATCTGGGCGCCCTTTAGCCAGGGTGGAAAAGTTATATGGCCTCTTCTTTGGGATTTTCTCTTGTCCGGTATTTCAGGGTTTTGTGTCGGCCATTCTGGTGCTCCAACGCTGAGAGAAGTGCAAGACGTGACGTTGGCAGCTGGTTTCTGCTCTGTTGAATGAGGTCCTTCCAAAAGCTGTTGGTCTTTAATCTGCTCAGTCCGTGTTCTTCATTTTGGCGATGACGCTGTGGTCCCCCCTACCATATATGTCGGGTCATTCGAGATCTTTTTTCTGAGATCTTCGAAGAAAACTTTTACTTTAACAGAGAAGTCGGTGTTTGTCCCCAAATCCCCATTTTCAGGTGTAAATGCGGTTTTTACATCTGATATGTGAGTTTGAACTTGCATATTTTTTTATGACTTAATCTCTCATATTCTTCGGCGTGTATCAAGTCTAATTTCTCTCTCTCTCTCTATCTCTCTCTCTCTCTCTCTCTCTCTCTCTCTCTCTCTCTCTCTCTCTCTCTATATATATATATATATATATATATATATATATATATATATATATATATATATATATATATATATATATATATATATATAAATATATTTTTATGACTTAATCGCTCTCGTATTCTTCTGAGTTAGAACATTTCAAGTCTAATTTTTTCTCTCTCTCTCTCTCTCTCTCTCTCTCTCTCTCTCTCTCTCTCTCTCTCTCTCTATATATATATATATATATACTATATGCTGTATATATATATATATATATATATATATATATATATATATATATATATATATATATATATATATATATATATATATATATATATATATATATATATATATATGTGTGTGTGTGTGTGTGTGTGTATGTTTTACTATTGCGTTTGTGAATGAATTAATTTGCGATTAATGTACGAATGAAATGAAATCGGCACAAAACATCAGAAATAAACAAAGCTCATGTACGAAGTAAAATTCTTCAATTCAGTACCTGTCCCACCCTACCCCGCCCCCCACCACGGGAAAGCGAAACAGCACCAAGACGACAATCCCCTACATAACTTTATAAGGACATAAAAAACAACAACACAACAACACAACAATAACTTCATCTACAATGAGAGAGAGAGAGAGAGAGAGAGAGAGAGAGAGAGAGAGAGAGAGAGAGAATGTTCTCGAGCAGGAAAGAGCAAGACGGATTGCTTCGAGGACGCAACAAAAAGCGCCCTACCGGGTCTCTCGTCCGTGAAGCCTCCATTAGTTCAAAAATGAACGGCTAAAACAAAAACACGGGAGAGGAACGGGGATAAACAAGACCATTGTAGGTCTGGGAAATTTTGGACCTTCCGCCGCCATTAATTTCTCGTAGATGCGAGACGGGGCTACGCGTCCAATAAATCTTTGATGGCGCGTCTTTTCTTTATTTTCCTTTTTATTTTAGTTTTGATTTTTCCTTTAATTGTTTTTTTTGGGGAGAAGAGGCTTGCGAATAGAAATTAACTTTATTTGGTTGTGGTTTTTATTTATCTATTGTCTAATGTTTCCACGATTGGAATGATGTAATGGGAATTTTTAACGGTGAAATATGGCCGGATACCACCTATATTTACGATACCACATATATTTACGATACCACCCATATTTACGATACCACTCATATTTACGATACCACCCATATTCACAAAACCACCTATATTTACGATACCATATATATTTACGATACCACCCATATTCACAAAACCACCTATATTTACGATACCACATATATTTATGATACCACCCATATTTACGATACCACCCATATTTACGATACCACCTATTTACGATACCACCCATATTTTCGATATATACCACCCATATTTACGATACCACCCATATTTACGATACCACCTATATTTACGACACCACTTATATTATTTACGACACCACTTATATTATTTATGATACCACCTATATTTACGATACCACATATATTTACGATACCACCCATATTTACGATACCACCTATATTTACGATACCACCTATATTTACGATACCACACATATTTACGATACCACCTATATTTACGACACCACTTATATTATTTATTTCACCACTTATATTATTTACCCACCCATATTTATACCTCCTATATTTACAACCTATATTTACGATGCGCCCATATTTATGATACCACATTTACGATACCACCCATATTTACGATACCACCCATATTTACGATACCACACATACGATACCACCCATATTTACGATACCACCCATATTTACGATACCACCCATATTTACGATACCACCTATATTTACGATACCACATATATTTATGATACCACCTATATTTACGATACCACCCATATTTACGATACCACCCATATTTTCGATACCACCCATATTTACGATACCACCCATATTTACGATACCACCTATATTTACGATACCACCCATATTTAAGATACCACCTACTATACCACATATATTTATGATACCACCTATATTTACGATACCACACATATTTATTTATACCACCTATATTTACGATACCACCCATAATTACGATACCATCTATATTTACGACACCACTTATATTATTTACGACACCACTTATATTGTTTACGATACCACCTATGTTTACGATACCACCCATTTTACGATACCACACCTACTCATATTTACGATACCACCTATATTTACGATACCACCCATATTTACGATACCACCCATATTTACGATACCACCCATATTTACAATACCACCCATACTTTCGATACCACTCATATTTACGATACCACCCATATTTACGATACCACCTATATTTACGATACCACCCATATTTACGATACCACCTATATTTACGATACCACCCATATTTACGATACCACCTACAGTATATTTATGATACCACCCATATTTACGATACCACCTATATTTAGGATACCTAGGTTTATTGGACAATAAGTGAAGCTGTTACGGTGTCGTAAGCAGTCTTGGTCAAAACAGAGACATATTTCGAGAGACCATTCATGTCATCATAAAGGCAGGGAAGTCTAGGACTGGGAGACAAATTATTACTTCTTACTTGACTACTTTCACCACTCTTTGTTAGGCATTTCAGAAGGTCATTTAAAGTCAGCCTTATTGTTAAGATCCCAGAATAAGACCTAAGTTACCTTGAATATCTCGCAATGACTAATTTCTGAAGAGGACTAAAGAGGAAGGATTGAGCTTTATGAACGTTTATGCCGAGAAAAATAGAGTATTGTTCTCTTGGCATGAGACTGGGCCATGAAGACATCGAAATCGAACTCTCCTACTTTGTGGAGCATAAACAAATATTTCTCTTTCTTCTCTCATCAACTGACGTTGTGTTAGGATCTCTTTCTTGACCTTCACTCCTCTTGGAATTTCTCAGTCTATGACAGGTGAAGCTCCTAAGCTTTTAGTCACAGTACAATGCCCGGTACAGAATACGCGCGTGTGCACTGAATTTGCCAAATGTGATAAACCTACGACGAATTCCCGATTAAAATTAAACTTATAAAAAGCAGCCAAATTTGCAGAATTGTCACAGACCTATGGCGAGGACCTGAAATCCTGTTAATCATCACATGAATTCAATTTTAACCCCTTGTTTTATTCCATTCTCTCACCGTTTGCGAATTTCTTTAAAAATAACATTGTCCACAGAGAAATAAGGATTCATTCTCACCTCTCCTTTTTCTTGTTTGTTATTCAGCCAAAACTGATGAAATTCAATCGATTAATTTAATTTGCTGGGTGGACCAGTCTCAGCCACCTCTGACTCAAAACCAAAAGACAATAGTTCGAATCCTGCATTTATCACCTTTAATTCCCTTTGGATGTAAGTTATTCCAGAAATAAAGTGAACTCGACTTTAATGTATATTTCACACACACACACACACACACACACTGGCAGACGCAATATATTGTTTATGACTCAAGAAAATCATGTGATAAGAAGAACATCAAACGATCCATTAGTAAATGTAATTTCCAAAGTCAGGAAAGGATCTTAAAAGAAAGTCAGCATAAAACGAGTGAAAGTTGTCAAAAACAAACTACCACGAGAAGCAGCTAATTCAAGGAACTCAGAATGGGGAGAAAATAACAGCAGTGGATTGCTGAAACACTTGAGTAGCCATCTGTGATAGTATCAACCAGCTGGAGCTACTGACTATTCGGAGGCCGCCCTTACTCTGAAAACGCTCTGCTTAGGGAAGATAAGATTAATGGACAAACTTTGTCACTGGCTTGGTGCCCTTAACGCTTCTTACAAAGCTTATTTAATGCTTTTGCTCCACAGGGACTGACGGCTGTTTTGTGTCCCCGCCAAGGAGTTGACTTGTCCGCAAAAAGGAAGGATATATATGTTTACAGATGAGGCTAAGGAGACAGAAAGATTGAGAGGCCTGCTTCAGGGACATGCAGGATTCAGAGTAACAAAATGTGGAAGCAACCCCAGAAGAGAATAAGAAAGACGCCAAACAAGAGATTGAATCTTAATTGCCCAATTAGTGACTCGGAAGGTTAAGATGCAGTTCTTTATACCAGATTCTTTTTATTTTTTATTTTATATCTTTTCTTTAAGGTTCGAAATGAAGTCATTCCAATATGAGATATAAGAAAAGGTTCCAGGGTTTGACAGAGGTCACGGGAATTGGCGACTACTATGATGCAGAAGGAAGTGAGAAATGGACTTAATGCCTTAATAGACTCTTCTTTTAAATGCCACGTCAAGCCTTTTGACTTCGAAAAGTAATAGAACATCAAAGTTTTTTCTTTCAGTTGTAATCTAAATTATTCTGACAATAAGATTATTCGTATACAGTTTGAACACATTTACAGAATAGAACTATCTTATGTTTTCTGTTGTAGTCATGATAACAGTTTTGATATGTGATGCCTATTATTATATACCAAGCTGCAACACATTTAGCAGAATGTTATGACTCCAAGTACGTCAGAAGAAATTATAAGCTAGAGAACAAAGTATATAGAAGAAACATGAAAAAAAATCAAATGAAATAACAAAGTAAAATTGATAAAATAACTAACAAAAGATGAAGTGAAACTCACATCGCATTTGAACTTCTGTAGAAAGATCATTCAAGAATTTAGTTTTAGCTGGAATATAATATCCAAACGGACAATCTATTCTTAATAAAAGAATGATGGTACTGCAATTTGGCACATTCATGAGAGATTTTGCGCCTAAAATCATTTTTAGAACAGAGAAAATAACTTCTTAACTGGACAAAAGGATCATAGTCTTCCTTAATGTCTGGTTGATTAAACACATCCATGCAAGTCAGGACTGTTATAATATGATGGGAACATGTCTATAAAGTAATTAGCTAATTATTCGGTCCTTGTTTTACCCTAAGGATTATCGCCCTTCTACTTATTCTCTGTGTCATCCTTAACTTTCAATCTCTTATTGCTTATTTATATATCCTTTGATACTGGACTTCTTCTTACTCTTTTCTCGCCCCCTTTGTCTTTAATTTAATGCAATTGTGTTTCCTCGTTTCTCTTGTGTACCTTTTCCCATCTAATAAAGAACAGCTTCCTACCTCCCGGGGCCTCTCATCTTCAGTCGCGTTTCTCTTTAAGGAATCTTACTGACATCCTTGATGTCATACGACACACACACATACATATATATAATATTTATATATATATATATATATATATATATATATATTAAGTAGAATTATGCTTTTTATTCACAAATGTGCAAAATTTAACTTAGAATGTCAAGTGACTTTCATATGATTTTCCTGTTATTTATTAGTGCATGCTCAAAGGTAACTCTGCCTTGAACAAGAAAAGACAAACGCTTCAATAAACTACTGGATGTCTCCGACCATGGCGCCTATGCAGCCCTGTTGTTCTTTTTCTCTTCCGTCATCTCCTTCCAGAAAGCTGATTGTTCCTTACTATTTATTTGCTGTGTTTCCACTGCCCCTCAAAGACATCGACCATGAGGAATTTCTGCCATGGCGCCTGCCTTTGATTCCCTTTCCTTCCCCTCAAGAAAACGACTGTGGAAAACATGGTGCCTATGCATGTTGGTCTAAACTACTTTCCTTCCACAGACGTTGTTGTTTCCAGACCATCGTGATTATGCAGCCCTGTTGCTCTGCTTACCCGTCCTTCTCCTCTCCTTCACGAAAGACAACGTCGCTGTGGATGTTTCTGACCATTTCAGCCCTTCTGTTCTTACTTCCCTCTCCTCCAGAAAGCTGACCACCCTGTGTGGGTTTCTGACCATGATGTTTCCCCTCTCCCTCTAGAAAGCTGGAGACCATGGGCCCACCATGCAGCCTCTGTTGATGTTTAACATTCCTTCTCCTCTCCTTCCAGAAAGAAAAGGTCCCTGAGGATGTTATTGACCATGGCGCCTATGCAGCTCAGTTGCTTTGCTTCCCCTTCCTCCAGAGAGCCGACACCCTGTGGATGTTTCATCCCTTTGGAGCCCTGTTTGTTTCTTTTTCCATTTGCTCTCCCTATAGAAAACCAATGACCCTGTAGATGTTTCTGACCATGGCGCCTATGCAGCGCTGTTGCTGTTTCCCCTTCCTTCCCCTCTCCCTTCAGAAAGCCGACGACTCCGGATGTTTCCCACCATGGTGCCCATGCAGCCATGTTGATATGTTTCAGTACCTTCCCGCCTCCATCTAGAAAGCTGACAAACCTCTTGATGTTTCTAATCATGGTGCCTATGCAACCCTGTTGCTCTGTTTCCCCTTCGTTCCCCTCTCCCTCCAGAAAGCCAACGACCCTGTAGATGTTTCCGACAATGGCGCCTCAGCCCTCCATGTTTAATCCCTCCAGAAAGCCAACGACCCTGTAGATGTTTCCGACAATGGCGCCTATGCAGCCCTGTTGCTATGTTTACCTTCCTTCTCCTATCCCTCCAGAAAGCCAACGACCCTGTGGATGTTTCTGAACATGGCGCCTAAGCAGCCATGTTGCAGTTTACCCTTACTTCCCCTCTCCTTCCAGGAAGCCAACGACCCTGTGGATGTTTCTGACCATTGCGCCTAGGCAGCCCTTTTGTTCTGTTTCCCCTTCCTTCCCCTCTCCCTCCAGAAAGCCCGACCCTCTGGCGCCTATGCAGCCCCATCCCTCCAGAAAGCCAGTGATCCTGTGGATGTTTCTGGATTTCTCCGACCCCCTCTCCTCCAGGAAGCCAACGCCCTGTGGATGTTTCTGACCATTGCTAGGCAGCTTTTTGTTCTGTTTCCCATTCCCTCCCCTCTCCCACCAGAAAGCCAACGACCCTATGGATTTCTCCGACCGTGGTGCCTATGCAGCTCTGTTGCTCTATTTCATTACCTTCCCTTCTCCCTCCAGAAAGCTGACGAAACTCTGGATGTTTCCGACCATGTCGCCTAAGCAGCCCTGTTGCTGTTTAACTTCCTTCCCCTCTCCCTCCAGAAAGCCGACGACTCTGTGGATGTTTCTAACCATGGCGTCTATGCAGCCCTGTTGCTGTTCAACTTCCTTCCCCTCTCCCTCCAGAAAGCCGACGACTCTGTGGATGTTTCTAACCATGGCGCCTATGCAGTCCTGTTGCTCTTTCCCCTTCCTTCCCCTCTCCCTCCAGAAAGGTGACGACCCTGTGGGTGTTTCTGATTATGGCGACTATGCAGCATTAGAAAGCCAACGACCCTGTGGATGTTTTTGGGGAGCCTATGCAGCCCTGTTGTTGCTTTTTTTCCCTCAACTCTCCTCCAGAAAGACGAAGCCCTGTGGATGTTAAATCATGGTGTATGCCGCCCTGTTGCTCTTTTTCCCCTTCCTTCGCCTCTCCCTCTAGAAAGTCAACGACCCTGTGGATGTTTCCGACCATGGAGCCTATGCAGCCCTGTTGCTCTTTTTTCCATTCCTTCCCCTCTCCCTCCAGAAAGCATACTTGTTGTTTATTATATACTATGCAGCATTAGAGCAGATATATTATAACAAAATTTAAATCATATACAGTATATGTATACGTATGTGTATTATGTTTTAGATATATTATTATTATATATATATATATATATATATATATATATATATATATATATATATATATATATATATATATATATAACTGAATCACAAAAACATGGAACGTGATGAATATATAAATCAATAGAAAAATCCACGAAGGAATGGGAACAACAGAGTACTGCAAGGCCTTTCGACTTCTTGTCCTTTACTTAGCAAGTAAAGGACAAGAAGTCGAAAGGCCTTGCAGTACTCCATTGTTTCCTTTCCTTAGTGGATTTTGTCATGATATATATATATATATATATATATTATATATATATATATATATATATATATATATATATATATATATATATATATATATATATATATATATATATATATATATATATATATATATATATATATATATCTTCATACATGAGACTCCTTTTCAACTTATGTATTTATCTATCTTTTTAACTTCCTGTTTAATTTTATTGCGGCGTCAATAACCTAGATGTTGTAACACCAGTTTTAAGTCACAAATCAATCAATCCATCCCCCTTCCAACACCTCTTTCACATTGTCCATTTATCACTTTCAAATCTACCTCTGCTTTCTCCCAAAATTCCCTCACCAATCAACGGTTTCCTTCAAACTACTACTGAAAACTCCCGGATCCAGCCCCCTATCTTCGCGAAACCTTTTACCACCCCTGTGCATCTATATTTCTCACCTGTTCATTGCTTCTTATACCTTAAATATGACGAAATTATTCACCTCTACATCTCCAACTTCTTTCTTTAATTTTGATTCGATATCCATAATTCACTTGCTAGGTGGGGAGCAGATTCAGCGTTCCAGCTTTAACCTCTATAACCATTTCAAGATTCCTATAAACCCTGTCGCATTTCACGCTTCACCCTCTCTGTGACGTCCCTTTTCTCTCAAGAGAGAGAGAGAGAGAGAGAGAGAGAGAGAGAGAGTGTACTTATGTAATTTACCTAAATTCTGTTCCTCCTCACACCTCCATGGACATAAAATGACCGTCGGTCATAAGTCGGCCAATATACCGAGTGCTGGGCAGAGTACTCTGCCCATCACTAGGGCCATTGGAACGATGTCCGTTGGTCCTCTCTCAAACAATTGCCTCTCCGAGTTCTGCCCTTGGAAAAGAAGACGACTTCTTGCCTATGGCGAAAGCAACGTGCATGCCTCTTGCATTATTGCAACGAAGTTTTTATGAATATGTGCACTTTGTATGAAATATTTTTTATGCCCAAAGAAAATTGCACGAAAACGTTTTTATAATACTTGAAGCTCAGAAAAAAAAGAGAAATAGAAATATGTTCTCGACAAGTCTCTGCAGAGTATTATGGGGAAGGGACTTCTCCTACATCCAATATATTTTTTCCATCTACTTCTTGATTTCTGTCACGGGAAATTTTTTTCTGGATCTATCCTAGAGCCCCAGTGTCCAAGCACAACGCTCTGGTATTTCATGAGAATTCGAGCTTTCACCTAAAATTATTTCATTTTATTTTCTTTTCTTTCTGAGTGAACATTGTTAAATTGACCAGGGGTACATCGAGTCCCTTTCTGATAATTCTCATTATTAAGGTTTTTGGTGCTTAAAGAACAGTTTTCTCAACAGAGGAAATAGCAGTGACTGTTAACAGCGCGTTGTTTATTATATTTCACACAGACAGAGATCATCTAACTGGATGTAGAAAGCATTGTGCAGTGTCATAAACGTAATAAGTTTGTCCCCTTCTTATTCCAAAGCTCAAAGGTTTTGACCATATTACAAAATACCTTAACCCCCAGTTTTTACTTTCCCCTTGCAGCTATTTCGTCAAGCAAGCTGCGTCCTTAGTGATTTGTTCATTAGTCCATGTCTTAGAGACATGAAAACACTCCAGTGTTATCTTTAGACAAGTCAAAAGTCAGGACGCGAGCCATAAATTTTCTTGGAAGGGGGTCGGGGCGGTTGGAAAATGAATATCGTGTTTTCGGAACACAGGAACTGCCGGCCAAGATGTCAAATTTTCAGTATGACCTTTGTGCTCTACTGACAATCTTTATCGTCTTATTTTGCCGACATCGTCTCCTGCCAACTTTTTCCTCATCGTATTATCTAACTCGGCTAGTAGCGTGTCATTTTCCTATGGTTAAAAACCCACAGCTGTCGCAGATCTGGACTTCAGCAATGCATGGAATCTTGGAAAAGAAATGGGGCTACTGCTCGCGAAACGTGGAGTTACAGAAAGTGGTTTTTGTTTTAGCGAAATTCTCCCAACTTTTGGGTGACGACATTCGAGCAGAATCACCAGGCGACCTCAAACTATCACACGCTTGAGATCTCCCAAGAATTCGAGTTATATTGGAAAAACTGCCCGGGTCGTTGTTTGGACTTTCTACAACAGGGAAGGTGAGGAGAAGGAATGAGCAATCATTAAGTGAAGCCAAGTTCCCTCAGCTTCTTAATAGCACCTTGTAAGGATCTCTGTAATTAAACCCAGGTACACTCGGAAACCACAATCTCCGACCCACCTGGGTCGTGCTTCGAGTTTATGAGCCGGGCCTTTCTGGACAGATTCTACCCTTTCCTCCCCCCTCCCCCAATTCCTAACTGCAACCCGGCAGTCTCGGCATTTTTTCTTCGTTTCGATATTATACAGGTTGTAGAATTCAACACAAGTGTTGTCTATATAATCATACCATGACTGCTTTGCGTTATATGCAGCAAAATCATAAAAAAAAAAAAACGCCCACAGCGAAATCCGGAAGAGTTCAAAAGGTCCACGAGTGTTTCAATCCGTGACAGTTGGCGGAGCACGATAGGTGGGGTCGGAGATTGTGGTTTCCGAGTGTACATTACATGCAGCGGTTATATTTGTGGATATATATGTGTACTTGTACGTGTCATCCATTTATCGATTTTCTCAGAGGGCTGTTATCTGCACCTGGTAAGATACATCTTGCCAAAATACTGGATCGTGAGCCTTATTTTCATCTAAGGGCTTGTTTTAGATAATATAAGTGATTTTCTTATCAGCATCACTGATATCATGTTAATAAATTGGCATGTGCTTTATAAAACATTGGAGTCTTCATAGGAAGACGAAGTGCTTGCACAGCTATCAGCATTTAGCGAGGAGCACAATTGATGTCAACAAAACGAGATGATATTCCACGTCCCAGTAGCAACTACATATCCCGCAGGTTCGTGGGTTCGTCTCTGTTCTTTAAACAAGAGATCCCTTCACTCTGTTGAGAATAGAACACCCATTGATATAATGCAGTCCCTTATTTGAGTTCTCACTTTTTATACCTCATAGCTTACACTTGAAGGTCACAAGACACAACAGGAATGTTGCTTCTGCCATAACTATTCAATGGTAAACTTTATACTTATGTTGCATAATATAAGGATGCTAGATGTACAAAGTGAGTTGAGGCTCAAAGTCAGTACCGATGGTCAAAGGTTAAAGGAGAAATATCAGTGACCCTAACTTCTTAAATGTTTAGGACCGACACCATGTCCTGGCGTGCACAAGAAGAGTTCAATCAGATGAAGTCTCAACACTCTTCATCACATGATCAAGTTAAATACTGTTGAATCTCACTAAAAAAATCGTTATTTATATCTCACACACAATTATATTCATAATAAGCATCAATTCATACCTGGTAAAAGCAGAAATGCCAGAACGAGAATAATTTAAAATAAAGGAAATATTGAAACAAACATACTTTGTTAAAGGAGACATGAGTTACCATGCAATATTTTTTCTGATCTTCCATCTTCCTCAGATTTCAGGTCCATTCCTTTATTTGCAATATACAATCATGAAACTTGTTTTAGGGCCCATTACTTTTCACATGCATTACGAGCAAAACTGACTTTTTTTTTATTTTACCTTAGCCGGCAAGTTTGGATACTGTCATAACAAATAATGTGTGGAAGGGGCTAAGGAGTAAATATTGTAAGAAGGCAAACGATTCGGTTTGGAGAGAGAGAGAGAGAGAGAGAGAGAGAGAGAGAGAGAGAGAGAGAGAGAGAGAGAGAGAATAAACTTTCTTTTACCTTTCAATCTATACACAGTCCGTTTTATTTCAAGACTTGAGTACAATCATGTCCGTACAAGACAGTGAAGTTTTCGAAAAAATAGCTTTTGACAAATCCGCATTTGTGACACAATCGACGTCACATAGTGTTTCCCTACTGTTCTTACCAATTATTATTCATTACTAAGTAATAATGTCATCGTTTGCCTTCGATTATTGGATATTGGCGCCATCACTAATAATAAAAATCTGCTGTAATTCATATTAACATCCCCATTATGGAAGGGATTAATTTTAAATTTAACAGTGGTCCACTCCCTTTAATCAGTGTGATTGCAGAGCTATACGTGAGAATATAACCCTTCCCCTAATTAACCGTTTCCAGAAAAAGTACAAAGAATGCGGGAAGGATCAGAAGGAAGTAGAATAACTGAGGAAACGAGCTTGGGAAAAGTTCCTGCCATGAAGACGAGGAAGACAAAAATAGTACTGACTAATTTGGTCAGAGGAATGGGGAAAGGAAAGATGGAAGATGCTGGTTTGTTCATTCTCTTGGTTTGTTCATCTCTTGTTATAGATATTCTTTATTTTAGCAATTGTGATTTATATATATATATATAACGAACCAACATCTCATGCAATAGATCAAATCAAATAAGGACTAAGCAATTAATTCATGTATTTAGTTTTAGGCAAATTGCCTCTAAAACCTCTCTCACCACTGCCTTTGGGGGTGGGGGTAAGGGAACCACCTTACTCTCTTTCTGTTCCATAGGTACCCAATCAGAGCTAATCGTATGGTATGAACGTGTGTGTTCAGCCATAAATTGCAGCAAAGCTGCTTGCATTTCCATGTGGGCAGAGTGATCACAAAGCCATCTAGGAAGAGAGAAAACGTAGTCCCCGAAGCTATGAAGGACCTTGGAGAGAGACGCTCGATCTTAGAATTGCATCTACGGCCACAGAGGACGGAGGTCAGTCCTTTGCTCCATAAAACTGCCTATTTTCAACACGTGGCTGGCAGTATCCAAAGTAACTTTTGTTGTGACTCAATTCACTTGCCCCTCATCTCACTGGCCCTCATAAGAAGAGAACTTGGGCTACTAAAAGAGATTAGGAGTTATTTGCTGTGGATCTGCATATCATCTTGTGTGCGTGGTGGCCACCACTACCTCGCTTTCAATGCCATTTAAAGTGGGCAACCCTTATGCTTCCTCCTGCAAGTCCCCAGTCATTTGATTCTTCTGATGTGTTTCTTTTGTAAATATAATTAATTATTAAACCCCAGAGTTTATCTAATCACTAAGTAGGCCTAGCTGTATTTTGTTGTTTATTTTAGCTGTCCCCAAGGCCAGAGTCCAGATTTTTGGGGTAATTATAGATTGCATATCATTCTAGTATACTTCATTACTCTAGCAAGAGTCCAGCTTTAAAATGATTAGTATATGTATATATATGTATACATATACAGTATATGTATATATATGGATATATATGTATATGAATACTATTTATTTTTTTAAGTATATATATATATATATATATGTATGTATAAATACATATATATATATATATATATATATATATATATATATATATATATATATATATATATATATATATATTGTAATGGATGGAACCTCTGTCCAAGCCCCCTATATTCTTAATCTGTAACATAGCAGAAAAGAAATAAAATTCATTTCATTTGTTTTAATTACTAGAACTGTGGGCTCCATGCAATGA
This sequence comes from Macrobrachium rosenbergii, assembly GCF_040412425.1. Taxonomy (NCBI): domain Eukaryota; kingdom Metazoa; phylum Arthropoda; class Malacostraca; order Decapoda; family Palaemonidae; genus Macrobrachium; species Macrobrachium rosenbergii. The sequence continues at coordinate 6,502,855 of NC_089771.1, forward strand.
ATCAAATTCAAAATAGTTAAGACTAATCCATCTCTCTGTCCAATTAATTCAATTGTTTTCCAGTAAGTCATCATTCCTTCTTGGCGTCAAGCAAGGCAAGGGTGGAGCCAAAAGAGAAAGTTGGCAAAAACCCTCCACGAGGGTTAACTGATGCCATCTAAAAAACCTCCAAGATTGACCACTGCCTTTTATAGACGATGCAACGGAAATCGAGAGAGGAGCGCTCCAAACACCAGCCAGACAGATGTCCTCTTTGACTTCGAATTCCACGTGTTCGACTGTTCGAAATTCAGTGGCATTTCCTTTAATTCCCTCCATCGCCAGTGCCCCATCGAATGAGACCCGATCTTGAGAGCTAATCGTCAGTCACGATTCCTGATTTCTCTGGATTTTTCATTTATTTTTCACTGGATCACCTTCAGTAATTTGTGGGCATGAACTGAGCATGTGTGAACTGAGTTATTTTGGCAGCAATCCTCATCTTGATCTTATCATTGCAGAAACCGCTGCCTGCAGATAGGCAAATCACTTCCATGTGGGCAGAACCCCCGTGAAGACATCATCGCCATCTAGGCCCTTAAGAGTAGAAAATATAATTAATTAAGAGAACCCTTGAGTTTATGTCCCCCCTCACATGAAGCTAAGCCAAGGTTTTCTTTTGTTTGTCTACCTAATATTGAGTCAGATGCTAATAGACGATCTTAGAATTGCATCTGCTGCCGCCCACAGAAGTATCCCTCGACGGAGGTATAGTCCTTTGCTCCATAAAACTGCAAATACATATTTATACAACACATATGGCTGGCAGTATCCAAAGTAACTTTTGTTGTGACTTAATTCACTTGTATATACATATACACAGTATATATACATATACATAATACATATACAATGTAGAATACATATATGCATATACTAAAAGAGATTATGTATATATATTTATTTGCATTATATATATCTATATACATATCATCTTGTGTATATATATGTACATATACATATATATATATATATATATATATATATTATATATATACATATATAATATAATATAATATATATATATATATATATATATATATATATATATATATATATATATATATATATGAATGTCTTTTCAATACTACAGTGTAATAGAAAATAGATAGATAGATAGATAGATAGATAGATAGATAGATAGATATAAAAACATGAAGCAAAGGATCTGGCGGTCGCGTTTCTTGCAAATTAATCCTCGGACCCCTTTTGAAGAAGATGACCCAGAAACGCGACCGCCAGATCCATCGCTTCTCCACTTTAATTGAAACGCCATCTTTGCATCGGAGGCCCAAGGCCACACTTTGTTTTTGTATTTTTGTAACTTTCCACCTGCTATCACCAGTGAAGAAACAAGTTAAGGTTTCAATTTAAATAGTGTTTTATGGGCTTGAATATATAGATGAAATATAATATTTATTCAAAATCAATTATCCTTTAACAGGGAATTATCTTTGCCCTTAACGACATCATGAAGACATTATAATAGCTCCAGATCAATATTTATTCATTCAAAGGGGATCAGTCGTCGTGGGGATCAGTCGTCGTGAAGATATTCATTAGTTCACCCGATAATATGACAGCTAATATCAATCAGTTTATGAATAATGAGTAATGGACGCGGCGTGGAAATGATTGTCGCAATTAAAATGTCCTCTGCAAGATGGGGTTTTTCTTCATTGTGGGAAACATGTAACGCTGATAGCTAAGCACATTATTGGATTTCATTTATGTATGAGTAGGTTTCTTTAAGACGGCAGAAACATCTACCTATTCAGGTAATGGGTTATTAGAAATGATAGTTTCTCTCTCTCTCTCTCTCTCTCTCTCTCTCTCTCTCTCTCTCTCTCTCTCTCTCTCTCTCTACGTTTTCATTGTCATTAAAAGATTTTTTTTTAATTCCTGAAATTCAGACTATAAATCTGGCTTTGAATACAAAGCTTAAGTTGTACATACTTCCTAAAATGCATTTTGAAGAGTACTTATACCTCCCCCAACCAAATGCATCGTATGCTGGAACTGGTGATTAGAAATGGCCTTTTTTCCTTTAAAGAGAAAGTTTTATATTCCAGACCCCTCTTATTTTTGCTCTATCATAAAATGAGCAAAATAACTGGTATTGACATCAAGCAAAGTTGTTATAAATTTTCAGCAAAAAGGCATTCCGCTGTGTTTACATATTGTAGTAGTTATAAATAATCTGCAAATAACTGAATAGAACGAAATTTCACAGGAACAAATATGTTACCAAGATACATTAGGAGAGGATGTTACCAATTCTTAGACAATGTCATTGTAAATAATTTCGTGAGAACAAAGTCAATGTATGTAAATTTAAAATCAGCAAGAAAACTAGTTCACAGTACAAAAACTCAACAAAAAAGTGACTGAAAGGAAATTACAATTTACAACATAGTACAGGCCCGTGAACATTTTTGACCAACTCGCTTGGTATACAGTTTTTCACAGCCAACGGCCAAAGCAGAATTTACGGTTATTTTTCGGAAGACTCCAGCCACCTCCTATATTATTAATATTTTTCTTGGGTAAAACACATCAAAACAAAAAATTTCATCTCAATACATGACCTTCGCAAATGCTTAACAACAGAGAAAAATAATTAATCAAATTACGACTTATAAGGTAAGACAATACCGGCCCCCACCCCCTCCATAGCTAATACGGCAAAATTGTAACCAGTAAACACCCCTAGGTTACGTCAGGTTGGTATTTTTAGGTTCTTTTAGTGCCCTATCATTTCTAGCTATTTTTGTATGAAAAACCCAAAATGGTTTTTCATGCAAAAATGGCTAGCCGGAACCTTCCGAAATGGCTGGCTGGAGTCTTCCGAAAAATGACCGAATTTACTTTTCACGAATAACAACAATTCTCTCCGATTCCAGTTTCTTGCTCAACTGACCCAAAATGCATAAAGATAACTCATAGCCAACACTAACATACTGTTAGTCACCTTCCTTGGTCTACTCGGAAAATTCAGCATTAAGACATTTTATAAAGCAACCTTGCGCTGTGGTACAAGCGTCATGCAACACTTTTTGAAAATACCAAGAAACAGGTGTCAATGAACACAAAAATAAAACGCGTAAGACATATTCCGTCTCTCCACACTTATCACACCAGTCACGATCCTTGGGATTTAAAATGCTTAGTCGATGGTTAGCGGTAATTACACCATGTACATATTTAAAGAAGTTCTCGTCCAACATTTCAAATGAATGCACTGTTCACTCTCCTCCGTAATCACTTTTCAGTTATAGAGGGGACACTACTCTACAATCTTCGGTGCTGCACCAAGGTTTAATTATGAGGTCAGTACAAGAAAGCTCTTGCGCTACGTACTGTCCGAACCACCGAAAAGGCAATCGGATAAAACCTCGGAGAACAGTACGCGCATTCTCGTATAAAAGGAGTCTCAAATAGAGTCATCCTCATTTTGCAATAATATACACTCAGTCCGATATCATATTTAACCGCTCGTGATGCCGCACAGCTAAAAATCAACAGAGCTTTAGAGTAAGCATCAGTAATTCCTGGACCACCTTCACATTTGCTTAAATGTCTCACTTCGAATTGAGAGATACATACCTTTCCAAAGATAGTTAAATATACATGAATTTATCTGAGAAACATAATTCTTTATAGATGGAACAGTATGCGCCAAATGCCACATCTTCGACAACAGCATCGAAAAAGTATTGTCTGTCCTCCTGTCCGTCACGCAATTCGCAGTTCACAGCCATATGACCAACTATTCCACATTTACAGCATGTCGGCTCTTGGCCCTGATACGGAAAGGCCATCTTAAGTCCACAAATAGTCACTGAATATTGAATGAGACTTTTCACGACCATCTTAACTGTACGGATACCATTCAACAAACCTTTAGCTTTCCCATACAAAAAAAAAAAAACCCGTTTTGTCTAATAAAAAAAAACTTCCTTAACTGGCTCAAAACCCCAAATATGAGCTCAACTTTCATACCAAATGGAGTATAACGAATGGAAACGTGCAGGCACTGCTTAAGTTTACGACTCTTACCGCAACGAATTCTTCAAAATGTCGGCGATCTTGAAATTTCACTGCAACCCTGTTGCTGTTGGCCACTTGCTGGAATCCCTAATGTCGATCTCCTTCGAGCCTAATTTGTCAAAAATGACAAAGCACGCCATCTCGTCACTTGGGGGAACAGAAAATTGTAGGCCAATGGAATCAGCCATCCTCAGGTGTCCTCAAATCACACTGTGGTAATCTACACTCGCATGATCACATCGCCATTTCCACTGCCAACTGTGGGTTAGTAGAACTATAAGCCTTGGTTGTACGCTCTGTACAGCACAGTAGCGACCAAAAACTCGTCCGCACTTGGCGAAGGTTAAAAGACGAATCTCTTAGACATTGAAACTAATGAAAGTAAAAAGTAAAAGTTCTCCTGTCAAACTGAACGTAACGGGAAAAGTTAAAGTGACAACGCCTAATGGCGGGGTTCATTTTCGTCAGCCATTATAGGTAAATTTTTCTTCAAAGCGGTTGGCTGTTGTGATAGTTAGAAAACCGCCATAAAACGGTGAAAAACTGTGATGATTATATCGCTCTTGAAAGCAGATATCTTTGCAAAATGCTTACCTCTTAGAAAATAATTCTGGAGAGGCAGAGCGAGTTCGAGAAATCAAACTTGAACACATCGAGCTTCAAATCAGAGTAAATCATGTCTTTTTTATGCGATAACAATTGTTTTTATGAAAATCATAACAATGAGATCATATATCATTCGCTAGTGCTATTACAGTTCGTAATGCTGTCACTAATATTTTTAATTTTCGTCGCCGAGTTGTGATACTTTCAAAATGATTTTCTTGTTAATGGCTTCAGCATAAACTGCACACTTAAGTTTTGGACGACTGTGATTTAAAACCATACGTTATCAGTAGCGTCCATGCTGGAGTGACAGAAGAGATTATTTTAGAAAAGGTTTTGATTGATAATGACATCAGGTTCCATGCTTTAAGGCAGCTGCAGTCATTTTATACAACTCTTAGAACTGTCCGTGTAAGACACGGGCCTTCATTTCCAACGGTTCTGGTCGCTTAGGCCGTGAGCCAATTAGGCCGTAACATCCAAACTGGCAAACGGCCGAAATATATTATTATTATTATTAAAATAGTTTAACCAGACCACTGAGCTGACCATCAGCTCTCATAGGGCTGGCCCGAAGGATTAGGATGGAATGACAAGTCTAGGCTAGAAGCCTTAGCACTTATATAATACTTTGATCCCAGATCGGGGCTAGTACTAAACACGGCGTCCCGAGGAGCTTACGCCGTGTCTTACGGCCTAAACTTCATATGGCCTAAAGTTGTGACGGCATAACAATTTCAAGGCCGAAAATAATACGGCCTAATCGTCCCGAACTCATTTCCGATGGTCTTGCGTATAAACAGGTGAAGGGGATGGTCATGGGTAACCCACTGGGTCCCACGTTTACCAATTCTTCACGTAGCCTCATGGAGAATCGTCCCCTGAGGTTTTTACATTTGTTGTATCGTAGACGCGTAGACGATACTTTCGTTTTATTCCGACGTGAACACAACGACTAATCGTTTTTGCAGTTTGCCAACGAACTACACCCAAATATTAGATTCACTTTGGAGAAAGAAATTGATAATGAACTTTCATTTTCTTGATATAATGGATTTTAGGGATATTGGTTGTTTTATTTTTCAGGTTTTAGGATATTGGTGGTTTTATTGCAGGTTCCGGGAGATAACATTTACAGGTTAGATTATATATATATATATATATATATATATATATATATATATTTATATATATGTATATATATATATATATATATATATATATATATATATATATATATATATATATATATATATATATGTATATATATATATACATGTATCTAATATATATATATATATATATATATATATATATATATATATATATATATATACATGTATCTAATCCTGTAAATTTGTAATTTCAGAAACATCAGTCTCGCCTTGAATGAGAAAAAGCAAGTGATCAAATCAGGATCAACCCCCTCTCCCCCACCCGATGTGAAACACACTTACGTACAAACACATCTTCAATCTCGAACATGAGGACAAACAAATAGCTAAATCTTCTAAAGTATATTAGAGCGGAATATAAACAATTTCAACATTCTTGAATAAAATAAATAATATTGTCGTTATATATATATATATATATATATATATATATATATATATATATATATATATATATATATATATATATATATATATATATAATAAATCACTGAGGAGTTGGAGGGCTCAATACATGACAAAACAGCCAGTTATTAAATTTCCATTCGCTAAAGAAAAAATAATTTACACGATGCAAATTTAAAGCACTAAAAAGACAATTTCACTTAAAAACAAAATAGGAAAATAATGAAATTCCTAAAAGTATCTTTGAAATAAAAAAAAGAAAACTCAAAAGTTAAGCAAAAACTGAGCCAAACTTTCCAATGGAAGCGCAAGGACTAACAGAGAGAGAGAGAGAGAGAGAGAGAGAGAGAGAGAGAGAGAGAGAGAGAGAGAGAGAGAGAGAGAGAGAGAGAGAATTTTGATAAAATTGAGGAGACTGGATATGAAGTTTAAATAAATGAAATGAACGTAATATAACATGCAGAGCAGAGAGAGAGAGAGAGAGAGAGAGAGAGAGAGAGAGAGAGAGAGAGAGAGAGAGAGAGAGAGAGAGAGATTTTGGTAAAATTGAGGGGAGTGGATATGAAGTTCAAAATAAATGGATTGCAAGTAATATGACATACAGAGAGAGAGAGAGAGAGAGAGAGAGAGAGAGAGAGAGAGAGAGAGAGAGAGAGAGAGAGAGAGAAAACGCAATGCAGACCAGGAGAGGTGTGGTTGCCAGGTCAAAGGGTTGAATTTTTCACGAGGGGACCATTCCTTTAATTATCACTGATTCCAGAATTGCCGGTTTGTGGTTGCTGGAAGCTCGCCTTTAAACTGGAAAACCTTCATTTTCATTAGTGGTCCTACACATTTTAAATGATGCCAAATGTTAGAAAACTCTGGGTCTGAGATTTTACTGACACGCTGACAATCTGAGGAGTACCTTCAGAAGCCCCTTGGTGGATCCAGTACCCTTGTCCTAAATAACATCTCGGACAAGTGCACCTGTACACTAGACGTTCTTTGTCATTAAATAATGACCCTACAGTAAGTGGATTAATGGGAATTAGATGGACCTTAATGCCCCAAACTTATTTTGTAGATGTTGAGAAAAGTTTCTATAAATTTGTCATCCAGTAAACATGATGACAGAAGGAAAATGAGGCGTGACAGATGTTACCACAAAGAGCAGAATATTGGTGGGCTGGTGGCCTTGGCCATCATGAGCGGTCTAAATAATGTAGGTGTGTCTAAATGATTTAGGTGTGTATATCTTTGGTCATTAAGTGCGTCACCTTTTATCACATCCGTTCATAAAGATTAACTTTCATGAATCCTCTAAGTAACTGCAATATGTTTGGGAACGCAAGTGATGCTATTCTGATGTCGTGAATGACGCCCGTTCTCCGTTACAATAATTAAACCCATGGCGTTACAAAAAACTTTGTAATATAACATAACAATTATATCTACTCGGATTAAATGAGTCGCATCATCTTCTCACAAGTACATGATTAACATTTTCCCTGAATTTCTTTTCCTGTTGATAAATTTGCTCATTTTGCTTATTAGCCAAAGATCAAAGTCCTCACTTTAAAGGTGCATTTGATTTCTTTTGTAAAGTTAAGTATACCTTAGTTTACCAGACCACTGAGCTGATTAACAGCTCTCCTAGAGAGGGCTGGCCCGAAGGATTAGACTTATTTTACGTGGCTAAGAACCAGTTGGTTACTTAGCAACGGGACCTGCAGCTTATTGTGGAATCCGAACCACATTATAGCGAGAAATGAATTTCTATCACCAGAAATAAATTCCTCTAACTCTTCGTCAGCCGCCCGGGGGAATTGAACTCCGGCCCATCGAGTGATAGTCCGAAGCTCGACCGACTCAGCCAAATGTAAAATTCTCCAAGCTATCGAACCATCTGTAATGGAGAACTTTCCTCATTTTGTTCAAAGAATGATCAACTGTTTTCCAAGTGTGAGAAAACTCACCCGACTGGGAATTTATGTCTTTCTTGCTCGTGAAAGTTTATGTCTCGTCAGAAATTGGTGAAAATTAATTAGTAAGTACCGAGACGCTGCCTCTTACTTATCCCATACGTAAAAAGTAACGCAAGAATAAAAGTTCGGTCAATGTAGGGAATCGATAAAAACCCGGTCCTCTTAAAAAAAGCTGTTAGACTTCAAAGGAGAAGGCGATGTGAAAAGCGGTAAAGCTTTCATGGACCAAAGAAGCCTTAAAATAAACAGGCAATCCAGAGTTAATGAAGGGAAAAGAGAACCTTACTCGGAAACACGCATTTCCGGTCTCACAGAACAACTATTCCAAACTGTTTAGAACTTTCATATTGGAGATGTGTGTGTGTGTGTGTGTGTGTGTGTGTGTGTGTGTGTGTGTGTGTGTGTGAGAGAGAGAGAGAGAGAGAGAGAGAGAGAGAGAGAGAGATTATTATTTAATAAATTTATTACGCCCAAAGACGTCAAACAAAGTTACATATTAGCAGTTAGAAGTACATCATCAGATGCGCGTTATAAAACTGATAGGTATAGTTTCACCCTCGTTGCGCCGCTTTGTACTTTCAAGTACAATCTGATGGTAACATTTTAACAGACTACAGTCCTCTCTCTCTTAAATTGTGGCGCACGACAGTGGACCTACAACCAAAGACATTATACACGGCTTTGCTTAGATCAACCGTGACATTGCAGACCTTGAAGACGTGGCCATATCGTACGTACCTCATACAGGAAGCTACGGCCGCCACTAACGTTCAGTTATGCTTGCACAGTCGGCCTGTGCAGGCAAGTCTTCGTCAGTCCTCAGGAGCAGCCATGGCGTTAACAGACTGTATATGATCTGGCTGACACTGGCTCGCTGATAGCATAAAACAATTCATAAACAAGTAAGACATCCATTGAAAGGGTGGCTGAAAGAACTAATTCAATACTCCCATGCAAATTTGTTAAGAGTTTAAATTTGCCCCCAAGGAGTTCCATAATGTTCACTGAATATTTTATGGATGAAGGAGTAGTTCCATGGCAAGACAATTGTGGTAATTAAGTAGAATATTATTTTGTTCTCATTTTAAAAATGAATTACATATATGATGCATAATCATGAATAGACGCACATAGGCCTATTCTTGTACAGTATGAATATTTATTCTCATTTAAAAACTGACCTGCATGGATGGTTTATAACCGTGAATAAACATACATGGGCTTACTATCATGTTTTACCACACCTGAGAATTATCCTCGATCGCGGATCTAGAAAGCCTGGGCATTTCCTGGCCATTCAGAAACCTCAGGAGATTATAGCACCAAAGTTTAGGCTTATATAAGTCTCTTCAATTCCCGTCCCAGATTTAGAGGACGAGTTCACCTTTTTTAACTCCTTTCTGCGACTGCTTCTCCTATCAATCTTTTTCAGCATCAGAATCAAGTCTCCTTTAATTTTTCTGCCAGTTTAAAATATGCAGTTTCTTTTTTTTTTCTTTTTAATCTGTTATGGTGGTCTTTGCATTTGATTTGCCAAAAACGAGGTTCATTCTCGTAGATGTCAATGAATTCTTCAGTACACTCTCGGATGATGGTACCACTCTCAGCCATAATTGTACACAATTTATTCGCTGCGGAAAAAATTGAACAATTATAAATATATATTAACCTGACATCCATATCAGTTACTAAACATAATTAAATCCAATATATCATTAATTAAGATATGAACACTTTAAAACTGAATAAAACTCAAAACTCTGTTCCTGACAGGTTCATATTGTCTGTCTGCGGACGGGTCGCGAACTTGAGCCAAAAAGCTTGCCTGAGCCTCCCAACATTAACGTTGAAGGGCGCATGCGCAGGCAGTTTGGCCGGAGGCTTATCGGTTGATATTTGCTCAGGCCGCCTGCGCAGGCGAGAAAAACTGTGTAGGTTGTTCACATTAACGTTCAGTTTTGCCTGCACAGGCCAACCGTGCAGGCATAACTGAACGTTAGTGGCTGCCTTTAACACGAGCCCACTAGGCTGTGAGTCTTGGCCCCTTACCTTGCGCTATAAGAACAGAGAGAGAGAGAGAGAGAGAGAGAGAGAGAGAGAAATGTTGTCTCAGATTATATAAAAAGACATTTTAAATCCGCTCCTTACATTATTCTGAAACACGACTGACTGGGGGCGGGGGCATTTAACTCTTTCCATTCGATGGGGAATCCGTGGAAGTTATCGCAGGGGTAACAGAAGTTTCCCATCGAATCGTGGGCGTCATAGATGTCGCTTGCAAGTCTCCATAATGTAGACTAATATAGCATTGCGTTCTTTGAAACGCCGCTATCGTGTGATCGTCCACCGATTGGTTCTGCAGGAGAAGAAGATCAAAGCTAAATTTTGTTGTTATCTTTTGGAAGAAAGCGATCTCTTGATGCTAGGTAAAATGAGATAGTTTCACGTAACTCTGGAGCACCGAGCAGTCTGTGTTTCATGCCATGCAATGATTTTGTGAGATTCGAATGCCACAATTAAAAACGGCTCTTCGGTTGCACGAAAATATTTATCCTGATGATGCCATTTTTGGTAAATGACTTCCCAAACATTCGGAGCACTTAGTAGTGCATTAATAATTATATTATATATATATTATATATAAATATACATATATATAGGTGTGTGTGTATGTATGTATTGAGAATTCTTTCCACTTAATATCAGATCCCTAATATATATATATATATATATATATATATATATATATATATATATATATATATATATATATATATATATATATATATATATATATATATACTGTATACTAATATGAAGATAGTATATATTTCAATACAGTTTAAAGGTGGTATTTATTATAGGTCATGTTTGTAAGACTTATTTATATAAAGGTTTGAATATAGACTCTGAAAAACCTTTTATACTGCTCTTGTGAGTAAACCCACAGGAAAGCGTTACCATCAGTATCCGCAAAAGCCTTTGATTGTCAGTTAAAGTCTTATGTACTTAACATAAAGGGTAGCTTTAAACACGTAGAGGGTGTCCTCCTTCTCCCTTCCAGAGAGAGAGAGAGAGAGAGAGAGAGAGAGAGAGAGAGAGAGAGAGAGAGAGACAGGACCGATCTGAGCAGGGCGGCAAACCACAATCCTTCCCAGAGCGGCGTCAGCCACTGAGAGAAGTGGACGCACTTTGATTCTCGTCCTGGGAACGTGGAAGAAGTTTTACTCTTCGATTGACAACTTTCATTGTGTGTGTTTTTATTTTTATCTCGTCGAAAATTCACAATACTCGCCGCACTTTCCGAGCGGAAATGAAGATTATGGACCACTTGGTGCAACTTTTAACAGGATACGGAGGAAGGAAAACTTTTTATTGAGAAATGGATTTGGTACTTGCAATCCTCTCTGCACGAGGAAAAAAAGTGTGGAAGGGGATGGGAAAGTTACCAAAGGAAATCTGACTAAAACATTCATCTTGAAACGTTAATTGGTTGATTCTACCCGCTTATTTTTGCAGATCAAAAATAATATTTCCATGAACAGAGGCTACTCTTTTAATTCCAAAACTTATGAATATACTAGTTCTACTTCGTAAATGACATTAGCGTTACGATAGTTTCTTTTGAGAAGGTCCGGGAAATAGTACTTCGTGAGTTTTTTGTTGATTCGCAAATACTTGACCGAAGCCTTTTGCGAAATCGATTCCTTTCGTTGAACAGCTCGTCTCTGTGAGTTTTGAATGGGGGCTAACATTAATTCATTCATATTGTTATAAAGTAAACTTACGGAAAGACAATGACTGATTAACGTCTTGAAGATTTTGACAGTCCAAATATTTTGACCCAAGTTGGAGAAGTGATATCAAGGTCTGGATTTGAGTTCTCTCACTGAAAATCAGTCGTTTCACTGGTGTTTATTTTTTCGTCGCGTATTCGTTACGGAGATTATTTGTTCTTGATGCAAACCTTTACGTCATGCGAAAGTACATTTCACGAATACCCGAATCGTCACGAAACTCCGCTACTGAAGATATTCATTCCGCGAAAAGAAAAGAAATTATAGGAATTATATATAAATATATATATATATATATATATATATATGTATATATATATATATATATATATATATATATATATATATATATATATATATATATATATATATATATATATATATATCCGTGTCTATATAGTGCGTGTCCGCAGTGGTTATCCAAAACTAGAGTCAGTTAAATTGCATTTTGTGAAGTGATTAGAAAAATAACCAGAGACTTTCAGCAACCCCTGATATATATATCTGAATGTAACTCTACTCGAAAGGCGTCACAAGGAACCCATTGTAAACGCATTAACTGAGAGAACGCCCCAAAAAAAAAAAAAAAAACCTAGCTCCTATTGTTTTTGTCCCTTTGTATTTGATGAATCGTCGACATTATATGTATACTACGTGCAATGTATACTACGTGCCCCAAAATATTAGGAAAATTTTCTCCTTCCGATGGTTTGTGAGCTAGTTTTCGTATTACAGAGAAGCTTGATGGAGACTGGGGCTGTGAAGTTTAAAAAAATTTGATATTTGTCATTAAATAATATATATATATATATATATATATATATATATATATATATATATATATACATATATATATATAAGTATTTATATATATGATTTCGCTTCATGAATGTTGAGAGCCTTTCTTTCCAACGCATCTTTCACACCGTCTCCTGTTCCCCGAAGTAGTTCTGAATACTACACTCTTTCCGCCAGACTGTCCACTTTCACTCTTCCTACAAGACTGAGGCATCTCGAAGCTCTCTGGTCTATCCCCTGATTTTTCAATCTTGCAGTTCCTACTCTGTAAAATCTCTGCCTAGTAATTTTTCTCCACAGCTTCAATTATTTTTCTTTCATTTGCAATGAGCTTTTTTGTATCATCTGATCTAAGCCCAAAGCTATTTATGTTTATCTAACTACAGTATTGTGAAGATGATACAATTGTCGTTTAGAATGGTCTTAGCCCAGTCTTGGGCATCCTCTCTGCCCTCGCGCTCCCGTTAAGACCATTTCTGGTTTTTAGCCCAAACTACGGGGCAGTTTTTAACATCCCAATTGTCGAAACTTTCCTTCTCAATTCTCTCTCATATTACCTACTTTTGTGGCGTTGAATGATTCCGTAGCATGAATCATCAAACTAATGGAAAAAGAACTTCTCAGTTCTACATTCCAAGATGAATGAAGTTCTTATTGATGGTACGCCTTTATTATTTAAAAGACCTCGGGCATGAAGTACTTGATCAGGGAATTAGAAAATCTGTATTGACTGAAATATTTGTGGAATTTCTAGTACACTGAATATTATTTCTTATTGATAGTACGCCTTTATTATTTAAGTTCTCTAGCTTGGAATACTTGCGCAGGGAATTAGAGAATTTATAATTTAAATATTTGTGGAATTTCTAGTACATTGAATATTATTTGGCTTTCGTCGTCAGAATTCCACTTCTGATTTAAATCTGTTGTGTCATTTTTTCATACAGTTAACAGCCGTTTAATATTAACTGCCACATTTAATTATGATTGAGTACTTGCTAACAGCTAAAGGTTTGGAACGAAAAAGGAATAAAAGACGTACGCTGTTGACAAGTGTTTTCGTATTCAGTATATATTTACTTTTTTATGAACAACAAATCTTAACTTTAGTGGGTGTGCCACACCACAGAAAAATATACCTTAAGCACCCAACTGCAAACTTCTCGCATACATATAAATAGGTTGAATACAAGTCATCGACATATTGGTAGTTGTAACCAGAGCTTCATGTGATTCTCCAGCATTTGCCACAGGTTCAAGTTTCCTACCTGTGTGTGACATATATGCAATAAGCTGCTGACGCGTTTGTGACATGTTTTACTGTAGTGTGGAGGCACTCAGAGTCTCAAGCTGTGAACTATCTATTCCTTCTGAAATCTTATCATGACCCGAGAATTGTCGCAGTCCTTTATTCTTTTTTTTTTTTCCGAACACGTTCCTGCTTTACACGGCTATAAGTCAGTATAATAACTCTGGAATATACAGGTATTTTATTCATTATAATCATAGAACTACCTGAGTGCATTGAATTTCAAGAGCTTTTTGTGAACCAGAGATGCTGGGCATTAGTGTCTGGACAGATAATGCGAAAGTTGTAGGATATCTAAACATCAGTGAACATTAATTCTTAAAAAAATATAGATTCTTGTTTCTCTGTCACATGATAAAATTTGGGCCCATGCATTAGGACGTTAGCTTTATCCATTTCCAGTTTGGAAAAAAGTACATTGATTTGACTTCAGTTTGCCTCAGTGGTTTATACATGTTTATTTTTGATTGGTTTTTATGTATATGCGTTCCAATATGAATGTTACAATGCATTTCTAACGACATACCCAGTGTATTTCACATTATTATTATTATTATATTATTATTATTATCATTATTATTATTATTATTATTATTAAAAAAAAAAAACCTTCTCGTCTTTGGAATTTGAACCACTGACTTGTGAGGGCCAATATTTTGTGCCTGAGTGCATTTATTATTATTATCATTATCATTATTATTATTATTATTATTATTATTATTATTATTATTATTATTATTATTAATGGCAGTTACTTTGTTATTAACTGTGTCATCGTTGTTAAGGCGTTTTTGCGTAGAGCACGACTCCGTTCCCCCTGCAGTTTCTTTGAATTTTGCGACTGATATGAAAATATTTACACAAAGACTTACGAAAGGAAGCACTTCTTAAACAATTTTTACGTAAAAAAAAAACCAGCCGAAACTGAGAGTCTGAACCCCCACATAAACTCTACGAAGCAAGTGGCTGCAAAACAATAGTAACAACAAGTGAAGGGAATTAACGAATAATTGCTAACCAAACGGAAGTGAGTTGTCAGCTAAAAGTTTCCCACCCTACATGTGTTCACCATAAACTTTCTTCTTTAGAAAAGTTTGTCTTCAGTACGACGTTTGCTCGCATGGAAAAATAAGACGTAGCATTGCGAAGCTTTTCACGCTGGGAGGACACTCTGTCAAGTTAGGTGGTGCGTAAGAGTTAGTGTCAGCCGAGGAAAAGTTACAAAGGAAATATGTAAAAAAAAAAAAAAAATGAGGCAAAAATTGCCAGGGACCAAATGAGCAGCACAGTGAGAGCGGCGTTAATGCTGGCGTGGTGGGTTATCACGTGTGTACAAGAAATAAAGAAACGTGTTGTCAAGAAACTCGGCTTTACATTGCATATATTTGCCGTCAGGATGGATCCAGGGAAAATCTTTCAGATCATCACGAACAGCACCTTGCTCGGTAAGTTCTACTGGAGACCCATTCAACTTTTTATATATCTAGTTGTTTGATATAGTTGATCATTTTTTGTTCAGTAAAGAATTGAACGACGATCTTCTTTGTGATGTAACACAACTGACCAGAAGTTTCTGCGGTTGTTCCTTCAGGCAGATGCAGTATGATATATATATATATATATATATATATATATATATATATATATATATATATATATATATATATATATATATATATATATATGTGTGTGTGTGTGTGTGTGTGTTAGAATCTACTGGTCACTTTTTACCAGATACATATGTACTTTTAATAGCCAAAATGCCCTCTTAACTTCTCGAATTCTTCGCGCTTTTTTGGATACACTTATCACTGCAAAGCCTTAAGATCCGAGTGCAAGAAATATGAAGAAATTATGATGTCCGGTAGTGGGAAACGAACCCGGGTCGCGTAATCACAATTAAGTCATGTTCGTGCGGCCGTGGGGTATGAGAGATGGCTCTAATTATGCCTTAGGTAACGACAACTGACCAAGGGGGGTTACGCTTCAGTGATCAGAAAAGGTTTTGGTTGGTGAATATGCTCAAAATATCATCAAAGTAAGGTTTTAAGGTAAACTTAGATTGTCCATTTAAAACATATAAATCACTAAAGTATCAGGAGAGGAAATATTCACAGGAGCTATCAATAGAGCTCCACAGCACTATCCAAAATTACTGTACTAAAATCACAATCGATAAGGAAGAGTACCACACAATTGCAAGCGCTATAATTAAGCCTTCTTAGGCTAACACACTTCACAAATATGGGAGGAATCCTAAGATAGTACAAGATGTGGTACAGCAAGGAAGACAAGGTTCACACTAGGGATCCGGTATCTTGACCAGATATGGCACCTACAGTTTGCAGGAAGAGGGCACCGCTGACCTACAGGTAATTTCACACAACAGGTACTCACAACATGGATCCGCAAAGCAGGGGATGTTGTAATGTACAAAGGAATTTTGAGTGACAATTAACTTGGGGTAAGTCAGCAAATAACAAACACTGATCTTTGGCACTGGTAATAATAACTCACGGCATGTTAACACTTATAATCACGGCAAACGTAAGACTAACACTGGTATTCCAACACTGATAAATCAAATACCACAGTCAAAATCACAAAATTTTTGAGGGAGAATTCGAAGGGACATGGATATGAGAACAGGAGAACAGGTGGAAAATTCAGGTAAAGGGTAAAATGGTGAGGTCTGACAAACATCTTCCAATCACATTACCTTATTCCGTGGACAAGACTTGAGGAGATCAGAGCCAGTTTCCCATAGCAAGAGCATCAATGGAAGCTGCTTTGAGTAAAGTCCCCCTTCAAAGAGGAATTGGTTGAAGTGGAAGGGTGCTGCTGGACTACAGAGTCATCAGCACTCAAAGGGCAAAGTGGTTAGTTAGGACCACCTTCAGAGTGACAGCATCAGAGAGACATCTAGTGGGTACTCAATTGGAATCTCTATCCAAACAGGCATCTTGTGTCGTAAGATACACTAGTAAAGGATGTCCCATTGGAACTCGTAGTTATACTGCAAATGGCGCTGACGGTGGTCGTGTTTTGACAGTTCCTTCTTAATGGTGTCATCTATTGTCCTCTTCTCAGGGCACGCTGATAATCCCAGCAGGTATCTGGAAAGGTCATTGAGAGCTGGCCAATGAAAGGTTCGAGGGAAAGTGGGGGACAATAATGAGATAATTAGATTTGAGAGGCGAGGCTAAGTTGGAGGAGATGCAAGTGTGGGCCAGGTCAAGGAGGCGACCCGCAATGGCATGGCAGGTAACTGATCAGAGGGGGAATTTCCTCAGATGGCTCTCGTGGCAAATTGGCTGGGGACTGTTTAATAATATTGGAACGGTGTGAAATCTCAAAGGGTTCTCTTTAATGTGCAAAAGGCCACTAACTTTCCCCTTGAGCGAGGATTATTAGGTTGGGCCAGGTGTTAATTACTTTGGGTACGGTCATGAATTTACCTCCTCATTTGACACCTGGGTTGTCATTATTGGAAAGGGCAAGGCATGGGAAAAACGTTAAATGAACTTCACTAAAACATCTAGTACTTCTTTTACTTTACATCGTGTTATATTGAAATATGCAAAGAGTCAAAAGTACATTTGTAACACCTCCCCAATAAAGGAAGACGTTACACACCCCTTTTGGGCGTGAACGTTTAGAGGCTTTTTTCGGATTGATAGACATGACTCCCTCTCATCTAATACATCTCAAATATAAAATCATGTCTTCTTGCAAAATTTACTCAAAGGCAACGTGGCCTAGTTGTAATTAAGGAACTCAGGTACTGGACATCATAATTTCTTCATATTTCTTTCATTGGATCTCAAGGCTTTGTAGTGACAAGCGTATCCAAAAAAGTGCAAGAATTCGAGAGGTTAAGAGAGTATTGTGTCTATTACAATTATATATATATATATATATATATATATATATATATATATATATATATATATATATATATATATATATATATATATACAGTATATATATATATATATATATATATATATATATATACAGTATATATATATATATATTATATATGAAGTTAAATGAAATGCTGATGGCTATTTTAATAAGATATGACCCAAGAAAGCTCATCAAATTCAGGACAAATGACCAGCCACGGTTTGTTGATACATGACAAAAAACAGACCAAATTCACTGCATGGAGATGAAATCAATCAAATGAAACTTACACAGTTTTTGCTGAGTCTCAACGTTCCTGTGAATAGAACTTACAATACAGCCAGGAAAAGTCACAATAATTCCTTGAAGAAGAAACTTGAATGAATTACTCAGCCTCATCTGTTTTGGACTAAACTGGCATCATCTATCTTCGGGTCAGGCTCGTCTTACATTCCACCAATTCTAACAGATGATGGTAAATTTGCCACTGGCCCTAGGGAAAAGGCTGAACTGCTTCATCGAGCTTTTGAGGCTAAACAATCTGCTGAGGATGTCCCTCTCCCTGATACTTGTCATACTGAACCTATTCTTACAAAATTTGCATTTTGCTCCAGGGATGGTAAGAAAATTCTGGATAATAGTATTGTCTCCCAAGATAAGCAGATTCTATAGATTTTTATGTCGACATAGTATCTTTGTAAATGAGCGCAAGCTTAGCAATACAGTGCCTGTTCCAAAGAGCGTCATATCTACAGACTGCAGTAACTGGCCAATTTCTATTCTCCCTTTGCTCTCAAAAGTTACTGAAAAACTTATTTTTTAGCCAGCGTATAAGTATGTAGACTCTAAAGGATTGTTAGCTGATAGTACATATGCACATAGGAAGCATTTAGGTACCTGTGGTGCTCCTTTCGACTTGACTTACCATTTGCAAGTGAACCTTGATAAGGGTTTTGAGTGCAAAGTAATTCAAATAGATTTTAGTGCTGCTTTCGATTTAGTAAATCACAAGACACTTATTTATAAACTTCAGAATCTTGGAATGGGTGGATATCTTTTAGGATTACTTCAAAATTTCCTTACAGGTAGGCAGCAGTGAGTTGCTGTGGCTGGGATCTTTAGTGAACCAAGACCTATTTTGTCTGGAGTTCCACAGGGTAGTATTTATGGTCCACTGTTGTTTTTAGTGCATACAAGTGATATGGCTGTTAGCCTGGGAAACAAGATTGTTCAGTATGACAATGATACAATACTTGTTGGCGTAACAAAGTCTCCACTTATGAGAAATGAAGCTGCCCTAAGCCTCAGTTGGGGCACGGACCGGATCAGTGAGTGGTGTAGTCGGTGGGGTATGTGGATGAGCTTCAGTAAAACAAAAACACTAATGGTTAGCAGATCTCGTACAGGTTTCCCACCCCATACTTTCCTTAGGGAAACTTTGCTGATTGAGTCTGAAGCTTTAACTATTATAGGTGTAACTTTTAGACTCACATCTAACTTTTGAGAAACATCTAATGACATCCACAGCAGAGAACAGAATGCTAGTGATGGAAGCACAAATTACCTAAAACAGGTTGCGCTGATTTTATCACTGTTGTAAATATATGAGTCCTCATGAACAATTCCTAACTTTCTTGCAGCATTTACTGAGACGCATCTAATGAACGTCTCAGTAAATGTTGCAAGAAAGTTAGGAATTGTTCGTGAGGACTCATATATTCACAACAGTGATAAAATCAAACCTGTTTTAGGTAATTTGTGCTTCCATTACTAGCATACTGTTCTCTGCTGTGGATGTCTGCCTCTGCCAGAGATTTGTCTCTTTCAGATAGAGTGGTTCGTGGTGGTAGGTTTCTGTTTGGACCATCGACGGATGGTCTCTTGTCTGTCGCTTTTTCAAAAGTTGTATTTCAACAGAGATCTTTCACATTCACAATTCATCCCTGATCCCGTTTACCTGTCGAAAGCAACGAGGTTCGCTGAACAGCAGCACCAATATGTAGTAAATGCTCCTTGCTGTTGAACTTCTCAGTACCAGAGGCCCTTTAATCTCACATCACTGGACTGTGGAACAGCCTCTCAGAGGATGTTGTGTAATGGGAGCTTTAGCAGTTCAGCCGAAGATGCAATGCATTACTACCCTAATATTATTCTTCTTGCATTTTAATACACTTTTATTTACTTATTAATTTATTATTTTTTCTTTTATAAATAAGTGGGATCTCTTCCTTATGTAGTTCAATCCTCTTACTTCTTCCTGATGAACACCATATTCTTTGGGAGCTTGAATTTCAAGTCAATGGACCCTTTGGTGGGCTTGTTCCATACGAATAGGTTTCATCTTCTGAACAATATATATATACATATATATATATAATATATATATATATATATATATATATATATATATATATATATATATATATATATATATATATATATTTATATATACTGAGCTTTCTCCAGTAATAAAGTGCATTTAACAAGATGAGAGGGGGTGGAACCATTCAAGAGAGCCAAGAACATGCCAGTGATGGGGAGGAGGAGGTGGAGGAGGAGGAGAGAGGGGAGTCAGCGGATCAGACGGGTGGTTGAGGTGAGGAGGGATATGGGTGAGGTGGGACTTGGGGGGAGGAGGGGATGCCAAGGAATAGAAATAGAGAGAGAAAGTTGAATCAAGCGGCCGACCCTGCTATACAGTGGGACTAGTGAGGTCGGAAAAAGAAGAGGAAGGTCTTTTTTGATATTTTCTACTATTATTCTCAAAATTATTACTGTCATTACTATTAATATGAATACTGTTTTTTCTAATTCTTCAGCAGTTGTGTTGTTATTGATGGTTAACATTTTTATCATGCTATCTCGTGTATCTAAATTAGATTGTTTGTATTGTATTGCCTCCACTTTGCATACTCCATGTATATGACCCTGAGCTGAAATAAAAGATATTATTATTATTATCATTATTACAAAACCAAGTTTAAGTGAATAAATATAACACGAGAGCTTTCGACCTTCACTAAGGTCCTCTTCAGCTGTACTAAACAAAAAAATGACAAAGTTAACAAAGAAATAAAAAGCAAAAATACAAAGTTTTTTAAAAGAACAACTGAAATGGAAACTATGATTCTGGGAGACTTCTTTTAGTAAAATCTTTTCTCGAAGCCATCTTCTTGTTGTTGCATAAGCAACTGAGTCGTTAGCTGGCCGAAGGAACAATTTTCTCCAGAACATCTAATTGTAGATTGGCTATCAGGCATCCTAACCGGTCTGTGAAAATGTCTTCGGAGCCGAAGGCCTTGTTTCCTTGGAAAGCATCCAACTCTGAGATGAGTGCCCCCTCCACTATTCTCCTTTGATCGGTAATAAGCGTCTCGCCTTGTCAAAAGAAATTTGATGATCCGAATCAAGAGAGTAGTTGGCGACGGCGCTGTTACTGGCACCGGTCCTGCGTGCATTTTTATGCTCGGCTAATCTGACTGATCAGTGTCTTCCACTCTTCCAACTTGGGCACAATCTTCACGGGGGATTTTGTAGACACCTGAATTTCATAGAGAATTCTTGACCGAACTTTTGCAGAGATTCTGTTTTAATGAGTTGTTATAGGTGAAAATTAAATTAATTTTCTGTTGATCAAAAATCGTGCTTTTAACAGTACTACTTCTTTGGAGTAGGGCAATTTTTAAAAAATTTTGAAGTTCCCTTTGTTTTTGTTACTATTGTTGTAGAATGACCTTTTAGCGATAGACAAGGCTAAGGAAATGTAATGTTTTGGATATCCTCACTGGCTAAATGTATGATATATGTGATTAGTCTCTCTCTAAAAACTGGGGGTCACTAATTCTATGAGCCCGAAGGAACAATCATGAAATTACACTTTTCTTAGCAAAGGTCGAGTGATTAGAAAAGTGATGTTTGTAACTCTCTGAGGGAGTGGGTTTCCTATTTACATTCAGTGTGTATTGATTAGCTGGTCGGTGTATTTCGACATCAAGAAACGATAAAACGCCATTATTTTCCAGTTCAGCACCAAATTCAGTACACGGGGAAAGGTTATTGAGTGTTGCGAAGAACGAATGAAAACATCCATTATTGTGGGGGAACATTGCAAAAACGTATTCAATGTCTTGAATCCATAAAATGGGACATAAGTTGAGGGGAATTCCCCTAAATTTACAACCTACTTTTTTGTGGCTATACATTGTCTATCCTGTGCAGAAAAAAAGTTATTTTAACATCTTCAAAATCTTTCCTAAATCCATCTTCCTAAATTGAACTTCTGTGTGCTATAACTACAAGAAAGTTTAAAAGAGGGTTTTTTCTCACTAAATGTCTTTTCCCCTTGAAAGCAGGTAACGCTGAAAGCAATTTTTATTTTTGTGCTAAGAGAAAAATTCATAGGATGAGGTTGCTTGACCCATCCCCGGCCGCGTGGATCTTTGGGTAGCCTCTGCGTCTGTTAAATAACAAGAGCCAACATTGCTTAACTAAGCTGATCAAACGACTTCGTGCTTCAGTACTCATTTTATCCATCCGATTTTAATACTTCCATATATTATTCTTTAATCATCTCGTGGACTCTAATACACTTCATCTTAGGAAAAAATTGCCCTCCAGGAGAATTAATGTTATATCATAAGTTTGTCTACCTTATGCATATTGGGTTATGTAGGCATGAAAGTGAATTAAGTGACTTTATCCACATGAGTATCAAGAGGAGTAGTCTTGTTGAATTCAGATTCTGCACTTGTAACGAAAATTAAGTCAATCCGCTTACTCCCTGAACATACACACATACATATATACATATAAACACACACACATGTATATATATATATATATATATATAAATATATATATATATATAAATATATATATATATATATATATATATATATATATATATATATATATATATATATATATATATATATATATATATATATATATATATATATATATATATATATATATATATATATATATGAAGGGACAGGAAGAGAAAAGGGGAGGAGTTTGTGTTGACGGTCCGACGTGTAGTTCTACTTTTTCATTCGAACATTTACCCTTAGAACAGTCGTGGGTGAACTGACGGGTATCACTGTGGTGACTGTCCCTTTATCCAGGTATTACGGTGATGGCTGTCCCTTTTCTCCAGGTATTACTGTGGTATCCATCCTTTTTATCCAGGTATTGCTGTCTTGACTGGCCTCGAGTACATGAAAGGAGGTATGATAAACCCATAGAGTTTATTTACCACTTAAGTTACAACGGGAAGGGGAAGGAGGAAGGGGGAGGGGGATGGAGGAAGGGGAAGGGAAAAGGGGTATGGGTTTGAAATCTACTCTATTATCTAAGTTGGGTCAAAAGATGGCCACGTGCCAAATTTCGTCTAGATCAGTCAAGCAGTTCGGATTTCTACAGAGCACAAACATACAAATAAACATACAAGCATCCACATATGTAACTTAGTTTCTACTAAAGTCATTGGCAATGTTCACAGATACTATCTTTTCCTGAAGTCTTTGAACCAGTCTATGCTTCAGTAAAATGGAAAAATTACTCACGTTTCTTTCCAATTACTTATTCTAGTCAACTAACTGTTTCATTGCTCATCAGTGACGTCTTCAGGACTAAATTGTTTTTTGTTTTCTGAGATTAAGCCAACCTTGTGCTGGCACAGGCTCTTTCTCCTAGAGCAGCTCATCTGTGAAAAGAAAAGAAATGTGCTTTTCTGGTGGTTAATTAATGAAGATAAAAGGAGACCGGCAGGGTTTCAACCTCTTTGAACCTTATGGTACCCATCACTGGGAGAGAAAGATTGATAGTAGTGAGTCCCAGCATGGTGGGAGAGGTCTGAGAGGGAAACTTAGTGAGTCTGGGTCTGAGGGAAAGTTGGACTGTGTTGATCAGAACACACACACACACACACACACACACACACACACACTAAAAAAAAACCTCTCATCTGTAAAAATGAGGCGTCTTTGGTGTACCACTTACCATCTTCCCTGAGGGTGGCGTGCTTCACGTTTGTCCTTCTCAGAGAGCAGTGGATGGTGATGGTGTTTGGTTGGCTCTATGGCTAATGTCTGCCCCTGAAAGGGAGATTATAAAGTTGAGCGTGAGGGTGTCTGTTGTTGTTGTGTTCATGTATCTCCCCCATGGGCAGCTCTTCAAGATCTTTACCTGGGAGTTGGGTGGGACATCAGGAAGATCCTATGTGTCCCTATATTTTCCAAGATGTATATAGTGATCTGTGACAGTTAAGGACAACCTTCCTACCAGCAGCTTGGTGTGATTTGGCTGCTGATTTAATTGCTGGTATCAGTGCCACATTTTCTTTGGGTTTGGTCTCTTTAAGTGCGAGGATTGCCACTTTGGAGTTGATGTGTACTGTCGTGTGCCCTTCTTTTCGGGTAGAGTCTGCCAAGGCTTTGAAGATTGCCATTAGCTTAAGCCGTTGGATGGAAGCACTGTTGGACAGCCCCCTGCTTCCTTTGAAGTTTTGTGTGACCACTGTTGCTGCCGTTACTGGTGTTCGTGGGTAAACTGATCCCTCAGTGTACCTGTGTTTTCAGCTGCTGTGCTCCTGATTGCTTCTTCTGCTGCAGTCCTCATTTGTGGTGCTGTTCGTAGTGCCTTGTTTGCAGGTTGCAATGTAAAGTTATACTGGACAGGGTCTGCGACCCAGGATGCTGGTTCTCGGTAACCCTCGGGTGGGATGTTCTTTGTCATGCTTTTGGTCTTGAGTATACTGCTAGTTTGCATTTTAGGAGGGTTTAGTTCCTCCTGCAGGCTTATGCATGCTTGTATTTTGTTCTTTACTGGTCCATCCCTGTCACTTTGATGGTTTTGTACAGTATAGCAGCATTTTTTTGGCATACCTGCGGGTGAGAGATTGTAGCTGTCTCCACTCTCAGGAGACATATTCTCATCCACATTGAGTCGTCCAGCATTAGTCTCATGGTGTTGTTCTGGATGACCTCTACCCACTGCTGCTGATCCTTCCTGAGACTTGTCAAGACTGGTGCTGCAGATTCTACTTGTGAGCAGATGATGAGATGATATGTGGCTCCTTCTTGCAAAGTAATGATCCTCTTTAAAGCATTGCATCCCATTCTTGTTTTGACCTTGAGGAGCTGCATCTCTTTCTTGGAAGATAGTGTATGTGGAATGCAGACTCCCATGTATTTTTAGCTGTCCACCCATTCTATGGTGTTTCCTTTCAGCAGAGGACTGGGTTGATTGTGACCATGGCTTTTGTATTGTTGGTACTGATTTTAAGTCCCAGTTCTGTGCATTTTTCTGCTATTCGCTGTAAGGCTCCTGGCATTTTGTGGAGTGGTCTTTGAGGGGTTGTGCTGACAATGCAGTAGATCTAGGCAGGATAGTTTTCCATCAGGACATTGAAGAGGAAGGGGCTTAGAATACCTCCCTAGGGAGTGCCGTTTTTGAGAGGGTAGTATTCCAAAGTTTTGCCTTGGAACACTACCATGGCTTTTCTACATTGCATATAGCTTTTTGTTCATGCAAATAGATAACCTTTGATCCCAATTTGGACTAGGGAGGAGAGGATGGATGCAGAATTTGCCAACTCATGACTTTCAAGGTCTAGAAAGAGTACTATGGAGCTCCTGCTATTTGCGGCACGTAAAACATCCGTGAGTCACTCATAGGTGCCAACCCCTTCCTTATACTGTAGGCGCACAGCCTAGGGTGTAAGGGACCTGCCTTCCATACGAGCCTGTTTAGGATCATTCTTTTGGCTACTTTCTCCATGCAGTTGATGAGAGAAATTACAAACTGACATACAAGGTATTTATTACTACTTGTGGAATTTGTGGCTATGCCTAAAATTTTAAACGTAGTAGCTTTCATACCTCAACCAAAATATGTTTTGCCGTTTATATAATACTAAGCCATTGTGTGAACCATATGGGAAATTTAAAACCTATACGAAAATCAAGAATTGACAGTCATTTGTGAAATTACCAGGAAAACAAACTTTTTCTCTCAACAATAGGAACTTCTTGTCAAAGAAATTGTATCATCTCCTATCTGTAGGGTCTTTCTCTATCTCTATCTATTTTTTCCCGGTAATTGAATCGTCCATAGCTTTTTCTCCACCAATTTTAGAATTGTTCATTATATTTTTTCGTTAAATCTGATGTAGTGAGGTTATCTCACTGGCTACCCCTGCCTGTTTAATTATATCAACATTTTCCCATTTGGTTCATTTCAAACTGTTTCTGACTTAGTTCAGATTTCTAATCGTACGTACAGAGCATTAAGTGAGTGGCATAAATTTAGAGGCTTTTTTCGTCGTCTCGAGTATCTAAGCTTTATGTTGGATTTATTCGTCTCTGGATGCATTATTGCTGCTAGATTTGGAGTGGTTCATCCGTAGTCCCCTTTTTCAATAGGATCAATCAACAAATCCAGAGTGACCGCTTCTTTTGATTCCTCCCTCCATTTCTGTGGGCATTTTTCGATCACCGTTCCCAGGAGGCCAACCTCTTGCAGACATTTTACCCTCTGAAGATCAGGAGCCCTCGGACCGAACTCCTCAGAGGCCGTTCCTTTCCCTTGACAACCAAACTCATTCATTCTCTTCCTGGCTGGTTCTCCCAACTCGTAGCCTTTCTTCCTTAAAGAGGAGGAGGATCCGCAGCTTCCTTTATGATCTTCCTCTCCTTACTTTCCTGGGTAACTGGTTAGGTAAGGATATCTGTTATCATTATCAAGTACTTGAACCAGACAACGGACCTTGCTTGTTCAACTCTCACAGGGCTGGTCAAAGGTTGCACGATCCAGAAGTTGAGGATAGAGGGACATTAACATTTTAGAATTCTCGTTTTAATCATACTGAGACGACGAGTAATTTGGATTCATTAGAATTCATATTAAAAGCATAAATCGTGATTAAATTTTAACAGACCCAAATACAAGTGGAGATTAAGTGGCTGATTCAGAACTTGAATATCCTGCTGATGATGAGCAATGCACGAGATGTTTCAAGCAGCTCAGATAAATACTGTATGAATGTGCTTAGGTAAACTCTTTGTCCATAGAAAGTTTCCACATAAGTATTCCATCTCCATCCAAAGAGTTGCGTATACGAAACCCCCAATCGAACCTATCATAAACTTTATTAAAGCCTCCCCGAGGAAGACCCTCGTTCTACAAGATAAGCCTAATACTATTGCTGTTTCCAAAACTTTTGGATGCGCGTTGGGAATGAAAATATATAAGGATAGTGAGGGATAAGATGCTACGGAGATTTTGGAGGGATTTGAGAGAGAGGAGGGAATAAATTATGAATGGTCGTAATGCAACTGCAGAGGAGTTAAGAAATAGGAGCGAGAAACGACAGCCAGGCGGTTAGGTGACATAGTGGGCAGCGGGTCCCATAGTTAACATAGTTAACATAGTTAACATAGTTAACATAGTTAACAGAAAAGAAACCGATCCCTAACGGAGAGAAAATGTACGAAGGAAAAGTAATGGCGTATAAAAATGGGCAGATAGGAAATACATGTTACTTTTAAGGATACCACCACGAAATAAATAGGCAAGCGTAGGAGAAAGTAGTATTAGTTGAAAATAGGCAGAGAGTTCAACCCACCACCCATGAAGAGAGTATCTCAGTTAAACCGTCCTATGCAAAACCATCAATATCTGGAACCTGTAACTAAAATTTTTCATTTATTCTATATATATATATATATATATATATATATATATATATATATATATATATATATATATATATATATATATATATATATATATATATATATATATATATATATATATATATATGATGATTATCACTTTTGTATGCGATTCATTTATCACACATTACCACAGGTGAAAAATAAGGTCCTACACCCCGTTTCTTATTTTTCACCTGTGGTAATGTGTGATATATATACAGTATATATATATGTATGCAGTATATTCATTTATGGGCGTTTATCAAATGCGTGTTTCGTTCATAATTTTCACAGAATCTTTTCCATTTTGTAAAAGGGTCTTTTTACATTCTAGATTTTATGCAAACGTTTTAAACGTTTAAAAGCAAAAGGAGAAAGACCCTTTATAGAGAAAAATCCTCATCCTAAATCCTTAGATTCTGATCTATATTATTTACTGCTTACTGGTCCACTTCTAAAAGATTTTATGCATCAGCTTCGTAAAAAAGAAGACTAAAAAAAAAAAAAAAAAAATGGAAATTTCGCAAACAATATTAAATTTGCCTTCTCATTCATATTTCCTCTCAGAACAGAACCCTGAGAATAAAAAATCCTGATTTTCTTTTCTTTTCATTTGCAAGGGTGGGAATGCAAAAGATGAATAGTGCAGAAAAATCTAATTGTGGGATAGCCACGAACATTAGTGAACTATTTCGTTTTCATTAAAGATGTTAAAAGAGATATCAATATTTGTATTAAACTTTTGTTGCTCTTGTGATTTTTTAAAAATTCATATAGGTCAACTAAAGTAATTGCCTATTTTTTGCTTCAGATATTAATAGATCTGTTTCTCACTGCCGTTGTAATTGCCAAGATTGTATTGTAACTATTCCGTATGTTGACCCTTGATATTAATAAATTTTTATTTCAAAACACTAATGTAATTGTTAACATTACCTAACAAAACTGACCCTTGATATTAATCAAATTTTATTTCAAACCACTGATGTAATTGTTAAAATTACCTTAACAAAACTGACCCTTGATATTAATCAATTTTTATTTCAAACCACTGATGTAATTGTTAAAATGACCTTAACAAAACTGACCCTTGATATTAATCAATTTTTATTTCAAACCACTGATGTAATTGTTAAAATTACAAACCACTTAACAAAACTGGCCCCTTGATATTAATCAATTTTTATTTCAAACCACTGATGTAATTGTTAAAATGACCTTAACAAAACTGACCCTTGATATTAATCAATTTTTATTTCAAACCACTGAAGTAATTGTTAAAATTAGCTTAACAAAACTGATCGCTTCCATTCCAATGTAAATTTGTAAATTTGTTACCATTAAATGATATGATCAGGATTTTTATGAACTTAATAGTCTGTGCAGTTAACAATTATGTCTTAGCAATGTTTTTTACTAATTATTAGTATTAAGATATTTGTGACTGAAAAAAATTTCTCAACCAACAACTCCTGTTATGTGTATTTTCCATGGCTTCCCTATTGAATCAGTTCGTGTCATTTTTAATTATTAATAATTTATTTTATTGTCACTAACATTGAGATTATATTGTTTGTATCTGAATCACACCCTTTCGGAAAACTTAAACGTGCTGTATTTTTCATTGCATGCAGTTCAGGCCATTTTCTAAGTTATGACAAGATCTAAAGGCTACTGGACGCGAACTGGAAGTGTTATTGCGTCTCTTTCGAGAACTGCAGCCCCTCAGTTACGATCTCGAGAGCTGGAAACCACACGGTAGAGAGCGACTCACGTCCTCCTCCTATCGTTATTGCTGCTTTAGGAATCGTTTCGTGAACCTCCTGGAACTAATAATGTACGGTTAGGCAATAACGAAGGAAGGAATGACGTTACGAGCCATGACCGGCTACGTGGGCACTCCGAAGTAGGGAAAGATGGCGCTCGTAAGACTCTTTCCTAGGGAATCTTTCCGACATAACGAGAGAGAGAGAGAGAGAGAGAGAGAGAGAGAGAGAGAGAGTGAGAGTGAGAGAGGAAGGTACTAATTACCATGCTCAAATTCCGCCATGGGATCTCCATTAATCTAGGTCTTTAAGGCAATGAGCAGCTCTCTCTCTCTCTCTCTCTCTCTCTTGGAGAATCATTCTCACAAGCAGTAATAACATCAGGGCTACTCTCCTCATCTCCTCGAGTAGGACTTCAAAGGCTCAGCTGCTGGTCTGTGGCCAGAACATTCATTTTCCCCTTCAATGATTGCGTCTTTCTGGATGGCTGGCGATAGGCTCTGGCGGGACCTCCGTGACTTCTCTGGAAGACCTACCTCCCTTCCAAGTCAATTTCAGCCCCTTTAGTTAATGCCTCCCCTTCCGGCATACACGCGAAACCTCTTTGAGTGACAGGAGCTACGAAGGAACGAATCGACAGCGGGGATGAAGATGGGATTTCTCTTCATTGGTTGCTCTTGGTGCAAAGTGGATGAACTTTTTTTGCAAGGGGTTGGGACGGGTAAATCAAAACAATTTACAGCGTTGCTTGTACAATCTATTATGTGTGTGTCTGTAAATTTTACCCTAATAGCGTTTTCAGCGTCTAGTTTTTTATTTTAGGAAAACAATGGATCAAGTAATGACCGCCGTATGAATAAATTGAGATAATGTAGAGTAATGGAAGAGAAAGCATTTGCCTAAAATTCTTTAGTTTGGGCATAGTCAATTGAAAAAAACTAACTATGTATGTATATATATATATATATATATATATATATATATATATATATATATATATATATATATATATATAATATTTGTGGTTTTAATGGATTTTGCCTAAATTATAGAAATCTAGGCAAATTTTTAGCCTCCCATGTAAATAAATAAATATAAAAATAAATAAATAAATATATATATATATATATATATATATATATATATAATATATATATATATACCATATATATACCCCAAAGCCAAATCATAAGTATATATATATATATATATATATAAATAAAAAAGCACGTTATAAAGATATATATAATATATATATATATATATATATATATATATATATATATATATATATATATATATATATATATATATACATACATACATACATACATACTCCCTTTCCTCACCATTTCAAACAAAATGTGGTATATATTAGGTAGCTTTATGTGTGTTTTATTATATGCATTTTATACGGGCGATTTCAGCAGAATTAATTTGAGAAATGAGTGAGGACGCACTACAGGCGAGAACAGAATCAATCACATTTTATATTCCGATGACTTAATACTACTTAGTCCTTCAGCAGAAGCCCTTCAAAAATAGATCGACGCGCGCATGCTGTGCTTTGAAGAACACGACCTAATGGTTAATGCTGAAAAGACCAAAGTATTGACAGCTAAACCGAAAAGTTTCATTAACTATGGAGATCCGGAGTTGGAAGTTGTCCAATCTTTCAAATACTTGGGTATGCATATCAACTGTGAGCTTAAGGACGATGAGCGTATCACATCATCACACTGCGGTCAGTGTATTAGAGGCAATCTGATGTTCCGGAGTTTTTATGTGTGACAATAATGCTCAAGTACACCTGTTAAATCATCATGCACCTCGCTCTATGGAGAGTAGAAAGGGTACTCTGAACAAACCTAGTATCTGTTAGAATAATTCAGCGATACGTTTTATGAGTATTGACAGGTTCTGTGGTATTTCTGGACATTTTGTTCGGCTGGGTATGCCTACATTTCAAGAACTTTTAAGGAAAATTACACTTAGTTTGTTCTTTCCTCCAAGTAAGACAAATAAAAGTCTTCTTAAAGCAATTTTTGATTGTACTTTTTATTTAGAGGCTCAACAACACTTTCAAAATGGAGCAATCTCAGTTTTTATTTAGCCATAAAAATAAACAATTAGATATCTAGTTTATAATGATTTTATACTGTGTAATTTACTAAGATTTAAAAAGAAAGGTTTTTAATAAATGCGAATTTATACACACTATGCACAAAAATTTAGTTAATTTTTGTGCATCTCACCTTATAACCATTCTTACAAGACGTATACAGTGCATACCGTTTATCTTCTTTCATTTACACTTCTTTTCCATAAAGGGGAGTTGGCTCAACAACTTATTCCTAAATTTCCTCCTCCAGTTTCCTTGTACTTGTTTCTCTCCAAATACCTTTACAGATCTGTTGACGTCTTGACAGGTCTCATTTGTGTTTCACTCTAGTTATTCTGGTTACAGATCTGTTGACGTCTTGACAGGTCTCATTTATGTTTCACTCTAGTTATTCTGGTAACAGATCTGTTGACGTCTTGACAGGTCTCATTTGTGTTTCACTTTATTCTGGTTACAGATCTGTTGACGTCTTGACAGGTCTCATTTATGTTTCACTCTAGTTATTCTGGTTACAGATCTGTTGACGTCTTGACAGGTCTCATTTATGTTTCACTCTAGTTATTCTGGTTACAGATCTGTTGACGTCTTGACAGGTCTCATTTATGTTTCACTCTAGTTATTCTGGTTACAGATCTGTTGACGTCTTGACAGGTCTCATTTATGTTTCACTCTAGTTATTCTGGTTACAGATCTGTTGACGTCTTGACAGGTCTCATTTATGTTTCACTCTAGTTATTCTGGTTACAGATCTGTTGACGTCTTGACAGGTCTCATTTATGTTTCACTCTAGTTATTCTGGTTCTGCTATTTGCATCCTCTCGTTAAATATAATGTGTAAAGCTCTTTATCTTATGAAGAAACACATCTTGAAGTAAAATTAAGAGTTGTTAGAGCATATTTTTACTATAATGAAAAAAAAAAACTGTTAATAAAAAAATTGCTGATATCTTGATGTAGCATCATCATAGAGGCTAAAGATCAAACAGAGACCTATTTTCCTTGCACTGTACATTGTCTCCCACAGCTCTCATATATGAGGTACGCTCACCCTCTAGGAGGTTAGATTACCTCCTTGCTCATCCTTTCCAGCAAGTATTGGCAGCCCCCATCCTTGTGAACATTCTTGCTAGGAGCCTATAACGCCACCTAAGACAGCGACTGATTGAAGGGGCTTAGGATCAAAGCTATGGAGATTACTCGTTAATTCCTCATCTTACTCTTCTTTTCTTTCCTCCAACTCCTCCTCCTCCTCCTTCTCCTACTCCACCTCCTCCTCCTCTTCCCTTCCTCCTACTCCACCTCCGAAATACTGACCTTCTCTTTCCTTCCCTGCCTGTACTACGAAAGTGTCAGGTGACGAATGGAAATGGCGGTGGGGAACAAATGGAGCTGGACGAGTTAATTTTATGTCCTAGAATCTAACACTACCTGGTTATGTTTTTGCTCTGAGTTTACTTGGTATATTAGATATAAAAGCATGACTTTATTCACTTTGGTACCCTAACTTCTTCAGAGCTTGAGATCCTATTGTTAACCCTTCATGAGTCAGAGAGAACCCTAACCATTCTTTAATTTTACATGGAAACTAATTCAACACCACCAGTTGCCTTACCATTCTAACATTACGGCCTCTCTTACTATACACTTGGTCAGACTCTGTTCTGACACCTTTGGCAATTTCCAAGGTCAGAACAGAACTTTTGGAAGAGACACTCTGACCTTGGAAATTGCCAAAGGTGTCAGAACAGAACTTTGGAAGAGACACTTTGACCTTGCCAAAGGTGTCAAACAGAACTTTTGGAAGAGACACTCTGACCTTGGAAATTGCCAAAGGTGTCAGAACAGAACTTTTGGAAGAGACACTCTGACCTTGGAAATTGCCAAAGGTGTCAGAACAGAACTTTTGGAAGAGACACTCTGACCTTGGAAATTGCCAAAGGTGTCAGAACAGAGTCTTGACCAGGTGTATAGTAAGAGAGACCGTAATGTTAGAATGCTATAGAAGCTGGTAGTGTTGAATTAGTTTCCATGTTAAATTAAAGAATGGTTAGGGTTCTCTCTCACTCATGAAGGGTTAACAATAGGACCCGAAGTTCTGAAGAAGTTAGGGTACCAAAGTGAATAAAGTCATGCGTTTATAAACTCAAAGCAAAAACATAACCAGATAGTGTTAGATTCTAGGACATAAAATATGAAACTATTTCTGGGACACTGTCACCAGTTAACATCCCATCATGTAAACTCAAGCTCAGCATCCACGTCGTATAGTGAAGGGACAAGATCTTTTGCGAAGGACAGATTCTCTCTCAGATTTACTTGGGGGACACGATTCCAGTCTGGCTGTCAGTGTTCACACAGGTTTATTTAGCACTGATGTTAGACGATGAAGTGGCTGGTGAGATCCACAGTTATATAGTAAAAATATATACTACTATGTACGTTAGCACTGATGAGGAACACCTTTCAAGTGTTCGAAAGTCTTTGTTTATTTATTTTACATAGTAATATATTTACTATATAATTGTGGATTTTTATTACACACACTGTACGTTTTATTAATTCAGAGAACACTCTCAACAGGTATTCAATTTCAAGGGAACGGACCTTAATTCACCGCGCGAAACTCGGAGGAAGAAATTAGGAACCAACAACTGTAAAAATCTTAGAACAAGAGACGCCCATTATAATATCACTATCTTCTTTTCCATATCCACGGCACTGTCTTCAGTCGTCATTATTCTGCTATGCTGAAGAAAATTGGTATTGATTCCTACTCTGTCAACTCTAGCCATCCTTACGCATTATAGCTCTCATCATAGGTTTCCTAAACAATTTTTATGACAGCCCTGGCCTGTTGTCGATTTGAGAGAGTTGCTTTTTATACATTTACAAAACCATTTTACTCGTTGATAGAATACTTTTTGTCTTTTGCGATATTTATGCTGACCCCGTCACAAACCTTATGAACACCTTAACGCTTATTTCAAAAGAATATTCGCTTTTTTGTTCACTAACTCAGACCTGACCTGCTAAACTCCAGTAAGGACACAACACCTCGATGCTGCAGGAAACTTTTCAACCTCGTTTTCACCGAAATATTATTTTTTTTTTCTGTGGCAACGAAAATGGAAGAGTTTTCTTTCCCTGCTTAACGGAAACCAGATGAATATACTTGGTTTTTTGTTGTTAATTGTATGGGAAGATTTTACACTGGGTTTCGTACACGAAAGCTCCACATGGACATGACGCTGGTTCAGTTTAGATTTTTGTTTAGAAATATATATATATATATATATATATATATATATATATATATATATATATATATCTGGGAAAATTTAGATTGAACAAAAATTGAATTATAGAATATCTTTTACAAAGGCCAGCACACATGCGCGCACCCACACATATACGCACACACACACACATATGTTGGCCTTTGTAAAAGATATTCTATAATTCAATTTGTGTCCAATCTAAATTTTCCCAGATACGATGCAAAAATATTCATGATTTCGAGGAAGTCATTTGTTAAATAACGCAATATGTGCGCCATGCAATTATCATTCTTTAATTCAAGCAAAAAAGGAAAAACGTCATAAAGAAATTGTTTTTAAACTGACATGCATCATTCAGACATAGAAGCAGAGGAAATTCTGAGCCCCGAAAAGGAAAACGAACTGAGAAAATCTAACATGCTTACGTTCTCGTACACAGCATTAATTCAATTCCTCCTTTCCGTCATTACCTGGAATCTCATTTCTTTCCGAATGAAGTTCCCTTTGAAGTCTTTTCGGTCTCTCTCTCTCTCTCTCTCTCTCTCTCTCTCTCTCTCTCTCTCTCTCTCTCTCTCTCTCTAACTACTTTCATGTGAGTTAAGACGTACCACCATGACACTGCGTCTCTAGTTTTCCTGACTTTATTTCCAACTCGTTGCTTTCGAAGTTGAGGAAAATACATCATCCTTCCTGTATAAACATTTGATGTTCTGAAATAAAGACGCGTATTCACATCCACATAAACATCCACACATACTGCCATACAAACATGCACTCTTTGAAGAGAATGGCTAACAAAACTTATAGCGTTTCTACCATTATGGGTCTAACGATTGTTAAGACCGTATCTCACGCTTTCAGCGGGAGTGGCTAGACGAACAAAGGTGTCAGGGCGCGTACGCAAGTGTTTCAGAACTACTGTTTGATTGGATTCGAGTAAGTAAAGCGCCTAGTAACTCTCTCTCTCTCTATCTCTCTCTCTCTGTTCCTTTAATATGACAAAAACACTTAGAAATACCTATCAGGTGAGAGTTTGCCATTTGTGCATTGATCAAAGAAATTAATGAAACAGTTGAACTTTGTCAGATTGTTCTTGAAACTGTAAGGGCAAGCTTTGCAAGTGGACACACTGTGCAATTGTTGATTGCCAATGGTGGTGCTCTGGGAATGTTTGTTTTTGTAATGACGAGAGGCTAAATGTCCCAGACGACAGCAGCACTGAAATGGCAACTGTCCTTAAGGAAAATCCTCCGTTCTGTAAGCGGGCTTGTTAGTAATCCCTACTGTACGATTCGCTATTTTACTTACAGGTATTCGATTGCATTTCACAGGGAAGTTCTTTCCATTCAACGTCAGGCTTTTTTTTCGTTTCTGAATCCCGTCTCCTTCGTTACCGCGGATCCAGTGCCTTTTTCGGGGTTAAGCTCAAAGCTTTTCCTTTCATCATTTGCTTTTAAGGATCTCGAGGGGTAGACTATCTGCGGAATTCGGTTGCCTGCCCCCATCGGCCCAGACCTCCGGCAGCAGGAGCTTTACAACAATGCCGCGTTAGAAAAATGACAAACTAAGAAAAAATATTGACATAAATGGAAGGCTACTGTCATTTTCCCTTCATAAAAATGCAGTGTGAATATCAGATTCAAATTAAGAGCGAAAGAGGACTCTTGGGATTAAATGATCACAAACGATGTCGTGTGATTATAATCCAAGATGATATTTCTAGACAATCTGATGGTTATCCTAGAGCAGTGGTTTTCAACCTTTTTGTGCCCATGGCCCATTTTTGGCCTCCCTGTATACTCAGGCCCACTGCCCTTCAGAATTGTGTAATGATGATAATCGAATCATTATAAAGCATTTTCAGAAGACTTTCTTAGTTTTCATTTTCATTCATGGAATTACTTTTCAGAACACTTTATTAGTTATACATTTTCATTTATGGAAAAAAACACTGGCCTGCATTACTGTAAATGATTTTTCATTTTTTAAATACCATTTTGAAGATGTCCGTGGCGTGGCCCCCCCCTCAGAACTGCCCATGGCCCACAGGTTGAAAACTACTGTCCTAGAGTCTTTCATTTACAGTCAGTGTTAAGTTGCCACTATGTCGGCCAAGCCAAGTATTCCATAAATGCATGATTCCTAAATTATGATTAAATGTCTACATGCAATATCAAGACGATATACTTCATCTCAAACATCCTTTTCCATCTTCTCTGCTTTTTTTTTTGTTTATGAGGAGATGAAACAATAAATGATCTTGTTTCACTTCTAGGGATGAGAGTTAAAGTTTCGAGATCGATGTCAGTTGTATATTCGCCTTTGAATATATAAATCTGTGAATGTGACTGTCATAGCAGAGGAATAGATTGGATAAAAGCTCTCTATGAATCACCATGAAATCAGACTGTTCTCTTTAATTAAGTCTCTTTTTATATCTGTTTAAGGAACACATTATATTATACGCATAACAAAATATAATATTGGTATTCTATCTTTGACAGAACCAGCAAAGTTTTAAATGTTTATTTTTTTACTGTGAATGATATTCAAAGTTATAACGAGGTAGCGAGTAAGAGGCAGAGTCACCCTGTATTCTAATTTATCGACACAAAGTCCCCGACAGGTCAAGAACTCTTGCGAGCGTAAAAATAGTATTTGGCATTAGGGGAAAACAGAGAGATGTCTATAAACAGTCAAAATGGTTAACAACTCCTTATAAAAATTAGGAAGAGATTTCTAATACATATGGTTGGAATGCTTACAGTGCCTGACATACGTTAGTAATTACAGTACAGTTCTAACAGCGACGTAAAGTAGCTTCTGAAAAATGCATGCAAGAGTGCTTGAATCAGGAGCTCCGGATCTGGGTTTCCTGAGAGTGCTTGGGGCGTCAGTCCACGCAGAGGATTCCCTGAGGATCCAGGCGACCGATCTGGATCTCACGAATTAATATGCCAAGTATAATGTTAATTGCGTTGTTTTTTATATAGTTTTTCAGCAGTAGAATCTTCTGCAAGAACCGTTTTAATAATTAACGGCTAGCAGTTAGCTGATGAACAGAAATATGTTCAAAATAACAAACTACTGCATACTAATTGCGTTCGTCAACTCTGACACAAATTACATTTATGTAAATATATTTTGTTCAACGCATCAAAAAAAATTGTACTTCTATTCACATTTCTGTAAAAATATTTTGTTCAATGCATAAAAACAAAAAAAAAAATGTACTTCTATTTACATTAATAAGAGATTTCGAAGTGAAAAATAATCGAATGAAAATTTTCTCGAATTGTTCAACTCTCCAAACAGCTTATTTTTCACGGTTGGTGTTGAGCAGAAAGAAGCAACCTTCCTTTCTCTCTTATTTTTGTTTCCCGTGAATTTAGGACAGCCCTGGGATATGCTATGTCATTAATATCATTCATTTTCATGCACCTAAAAATCGAACGTAGAAGGATAAGTGTCTGCAGAGAGATCTAAAATCAAACCATTTTGTAATCTGTAGAGTAACGTTTCACGAGATGAGAAGATCTAAGGCTCCTGAATTTTATGAGGGAATATAAATTCAAGTCATCCTGCAATCAGCGGACAAACAAATGCAAAGCGATCTTCTTTCTTTGATGCAATAATCTGAAGCCATTTATTTGTTTTCTTAAGCAGTGCTCGGCGCAGTCTGAATACCCGACTGCTTCCGAAGATCCAAGATTTCCAGCAATTTCGGGGCACGACGCGTGTTCGCGACTGTACAAGGCTGCTCATTTTCCACGACTGGAATAAACGACGAAAAAACGAAACAAATTCTCATGCCAAACGACAATACGGATAGTTGTATGGACCTCAACAAAACAATGAAGTTTGTACAGAGTTAAAAAAAAATAAAAAAATAAGAAAAATTTTTCCTCGTTTAATAAGGGGATTTTTTCTCAAATGGCATTGCCGTCTTGGAGGTGGTGTAAGTAAACTAATGTGACAGTTTGGTAGGAAATCAGAGACGGTTTCGTTTATTTCTGCTGTTCATATGAATGAGCATTACTGTTCAATAAACAAGGATGTCCCTATGTTCTTATATATATATATATATATATATATATATATATATATATATATATATATATATATATATATATATATATATATAAAAGACAAAATCCACGAGGAAAGAGAAGCAATGAGTGCTGCAAGGCCTTTCGACTTATGGTCTAAGTAAAGGACTATAAGTCGAAAGGCCTTGCATTCCATTGTTTCTCTTTCCTTATTTATATATATGATTTTTCCACATTTTTATTCAGTTATATATATCATCATACGTTCCATATTTTCGTGATTCAGTTATACATATACATACATACATATATATATATATATATATATATATATATATATATATATATATATATATATATATATATATATATATGTACGTAATTGCAATAACCATATTTTTATATGCCTGCTGCTACAAAGCCTAACATCCAAATGATATTCCGGGTAATCTTAGGCTTTGCAGTGACAAGCATATGAAGAAATCGTGGAGCAAAGCGAGCATTGTGGTCATTACAATTACGTGCATATCCTAAATACGTGCACCAGATCTTACGTTTCAGAGGCTGGCACATTCAGACGGGGTAGATAACTGCAAATAATGCAATTCTTTAAAGCTCAAATTAAGGTAGTGTACTGGGGCGTGCCTGGGATTTTGACAGTAGGCCACTTAATGCGACCGGACCCTTTTCCAGCCCTGACTTCCAGTTATCATAGACAAATTTAAAGAATAAGGATGAAATGCGTTATATTCTTTTGGAGATTTCAATGGACTTTTCGCTCTTACTTTCAGCAACGCGACTTCTGTCCGGCGCTGGGAGGTCACTGATTGAATTCACGCAGCACCGCTACTGCGCTACGCTCAGGGAGGACGCGCCTACTTCCTCTGACGTCATTACGGTTGTGGCCTTCCATAAAGAAGGTAAGTTCTTATCTCTCTCTCTCTCTCTCTCTCTCTCTCTCTCTCTCTCTCACTTTCTTTCCCCAGAAACGCAGGAGGTAGTTTGGGCCTCTCACAAAAGACTAGACCAGCGTTCTGTCCCGAAACGAGTGAGGAAAGAATGTCTGTCGACTCTCTGCCTTATAAATCCACTATGGACCTCTGTATCTGAGCGGTGAAGTGCCTATCTTATTGTCACTGAATTGCTGTGTGTGGTAGCCGGTGACGAGAGAGAGAGAGAGAGAGAGAGAGAGAGAGAGAGAGAGAGAGAGAGAGAGAGAGAGAGAGAGAGAGAGATAAAAAATAATGAAGGGTTCAGCCAAGATGATTCCCAGTTACCCGGAGTGAAAACATTCATAACATATTTCTCTCTCTCTCTCTCTCAAATTGTTTGTACGTCACTTAGAGAGAGAGAGAGAGAGAGAGAGAGAGAGAGAGAGAGAGAGAGAGAGAGAGAGAGAGAGAGAGAGAGAGAGAGGCTTTAGTAGACAGTATTCGGTCAAGGTAAATTGCACCAGCGATAAAAAATAAAGGGTTCTGCCAAGATGATTCTCAGTTACCCGGAGTGAAAACATTCATATTTCTCTCTCTCTCTCAAATTGTTTGTACGTCATTTCCTTCCTTATTGCATAAGAAGTTCAAATGAATCCCATTGTCCTTATGATAGGAATCATTCATTACAGTGATGCTATTATTACCCTCTAGATGGATAACACCTCTTCTCTGCGTGCAACAACGAACTATAAAGGACCCT
Source organism: Macrobrachium rosenbergii (assembly GCF_040412425.1). Lineage (NCBI taxonomy): Eukaryota > Metazoa > Arthropoda > Malacostraca > Decapoda > Palaemonidae > Macrobrachium > Macrobrachium rosenbergii. The sequence continues at coordinate 6,543,536 of NC_089771.1, forward strand.
AATTTTAGCTTCTGGATGGTTTGTCAAATGTGATACAAATGGCCAGAATTTTTAAATCTAGCATAGCAGAATTTATGATACGTTTGATAATATTGGGTAAAATACAAGCGTTCTTTTACAATTCAGATGAATATCGAAGGAAACGCATTTTCTAAAATCTACTTCTTGCCACTTATAAATCAGCTATTATACAAGGAATGTTTTACTAGAATTACTTTTTTTCTTATCCCTATTGAAATTCTACGGGTCGTTTTGTTTGAAATTTCCATCAGTATTTTTTCTTCAAAAGTAGTCGGTCACAATATCCGCTAAAAGCAGACTGAAGATTCCCAAAGCAAACCTAAAGTTATCTATAAACAAATTTCCATTTACAATTTTGACTGTTACAGCGCTCTAGCTCTTAGAAGCTTTGGAATGAAGAGTAAGCATAAAATACCAGACTTTATTTAAGTCAGATGATTTATACTCATTCGTAATTGTTAATATTAGTTTCTTCTTTTTTAGCAATAATCAACCAGGTCCTCAATTCGTTCTTGAAATTTGTATACAAAACCTTGAACAAATTGCCACGGTGAGAGCTCGCAATAATGGTTAAGTGCTCACGTAGAGGTGTATAGTAATTATAACTTTGAAAATGAATTTTTAGAAAAGGATTTGCAAGATTCTTCATTAATGCAGAAGCATGATATTGACATTCTCGACTATCTCTGTCATCTGGTTAAAGACAGATTAGTTTAAAAGGTTAGTTGACCGAAGGGCATGTTAGCAGAATCAAGCTGATAAAGTCACAAGAAAAAAAAAAAGCCATAGAAAAAAGTCACAATTTTGGCTAGGAAGAAACGACACATTAATTTACAGTTTTTCGTTTATGTTTTTACGGTCATCCCCTGCGGGCTGGTACTAAACACGCCGCAAAGGTGGATACATACCGGGTTAAAACCCTTAGGGGCCACTAGCTAGGAAACATTGGTGTGACTTTTTTTTTCTGTGACTTTTTTTCCCGTGACTTTTTTTACCTGGGAATTTTTACTTGGATTCGACAAAAGTGGTTAACAAGAATGATTAATAACGCCAACTGACCAGAGAATACACTAACAGAATTAAGTTGACAAAAACGGCTGATAAAAACATGGCTGACCCACTGACATTTGAGATGGAGAGAGAAAGTCCTTTCCAGAATGTTTGCATTCCAAAGCTTCTAAAGCGAGGTCTTGTGACTGAGGTCTCTTGCTTGAACTAACAGCTCCCACCAGGCTTATTTTGCGTTTCAAATTGTACACTGAGAATCTATGAAAGCTGTAACTATTTATAATCCTTTGCCACAGTCCTGAGATCAGTTTACGCTAACTTTTCTATAACGTAATCCGGTATTCGGAATTTGATTTCAGTAACCATGATTTTTATGATTTATATAAAAAAAAACTCGAAGGATGAATTAATAAGTAGACAGCCTATATAAATTATACATATGCATAAAATGTGTAGTCTTACGAACTTTCCATCGAAAAAATAAATGAAATTTCAACACTGAATCTCATTCTGACATAATGTAGGCATAATATCAGATAAGGTTAAGAATAATTTGGAAACAATTTTGATTCAACAAAAGCACTTTCTTGACTCCACACTTAGAAGCAATGAATGACTTAATTTGTATTATTATGTTTTACTTCCAACTGCGATGTCAAATATAACTTCCTGTTCCATTCATGACGTCTACAGATAAAAGACTTTATATACCTCGCCTCAGTTAAAAGTCAAAAGCGGAAGGTGAAGCAGGAATTTAAATTTTCCCCGGCCCACTTGGCCTCAAAAGAGGGTCTCTTGTTGCTTTCAAGACGGTAAAACTCTTGGAATTCCTCGCAAGACTTTTCAGCAGTACACAAAGGAAGTTGCATCATGATCATCCGATGTGGGCAGATATAATGCCATTACTTGTGATATCTGGCTACTATAGGTTTTATGAAGATGTAAGTGACGTTACAAGAGAAACAACGGCCTCATTACAATGGAAATGAAGAGTTGGCAAGAAGGAAAACAGCGCAGATTAAGGGAGTTCCGTCAAGGTCTCGTCAGACGACCTGTGGTATCTTTTGTTTACTGAGAAAATGCTGAGCCCGATTCTTTTTGTCCGTAGATCCCAAGTCTTCAAAAGCTACCGTTCTAGTTGTCATTTGTTTCAGTGAGGCGAAGCTATTTACCTTTGTACATTATTCTTTCATGTGCAGTAAGCTTTCAGTCATTAAGTTCCATTTGAAACCCTATTCTAAAAGATGAATATGCATAGTGGTAAAAAGAGCCTTTCGTTGACAAATGCATACAAAAATTATATTTCCCACTGGACAGGTTGTGATTGGTTTTCGTATATTGTGAGAAATGAACATTTGAAGTAGAAATGAATGTAATTTATCAACCAGCTGGATAATGCAGACTTTGTTGTTTATATCTCTCAGGCGCCTCCATCAGATACAGCATCAGTGGTGGGAATCGAGATGGCCTGTTTACTATCGACCAGAAGACTGGGCTAATCACACTGGCAGCTGCACTGGACTACGAGCTCTACGACAAGGTAAATAGGGAATGTTTTTCCTCTATTCTTCGAATATGTCACCCTAGGAGAGCTGTTAATCAGCTCAGTGGTCTGGTAAAACTAAGGTATACTTAACTTTGGGAATTTTGGGAAAGGAGTACCGCCAACTGCCGTATGGAGGTTACGGAATGAATTTTTCTAAATATCTAACTGTACACATATAGGAATGTGATAACCTATTTCCCCGTGGGGAACAAAATGGAACGTGGGGAACAAAATGGAACGTTTACGGTATAGAAACCATAGAAAGATTACAGTTGCTTTCAAAAAATGTAAATGACAATTAGAATTACATTTGGAAATAGCAATTACATTATAATTAAAATTACTTAACAAGAAATTCAATTACAATTACGGTTACAATTACAAGGGGTTTGGGTGCAAGAGTAAACGCTAATCTTTGGCACAGGAAACGGTGCATTGAGGCGAGCAAATCGAGCTAATAGGGTTTCATAATTTGTTTCCAGAAGTGTAAGTGATAGAAGAACAGAGGTCATATTATTAAAGCAGTATTTATTAGCATTAGTGGCGGAGCTCCAGCAAATTTAAATCTTATTATAAGCAAATTGAAAGCACCCTATCAATCCTAACGGAGACCGACCTCTACCACTTCAATTTTATCATTAAATTACAAATTACATCATCCTGTAATTAATTAAATTGCAATTACTTACTATAATTTCATTTTCATTTACAATTACAATTACACAAAATTCTATAATTAATTATATTTCAATTACAATTGCAAATACTCCAACCCTGTTACGAGTTACTGGTTTTTCACAACTGTCACAAAACACGGTGCAGAAGTCACTTGAACATGACTGAAAAGAAATTGGGAATGGCTATCTCTTTATAAGATTAATTATAAATAAACTTTTAAGTGGCAACACCTTATTGGCATCACGAAGGTAGAACAACGGTTAATTCTAGTTTTTTTTTTCTGAAGATATAAGGTGGGCGATGTAATGACCTGTCCAGACTAGCGGGCATGCCCGTCGGGCATTTCCAGCTTTTTATATTTTCTTTTGCTTCTGAAGCAGTGTTACCAGACAATCGCATCATTCTGGCTCCATGCTGGGTCTGTCAATATAGTGGAACGGGTTATGGGAACAGTGTTTGCCCGTTGGGCAGTGCCCGCTGGTGTGGACAAGGCTTACCACGTCCAGAGAGAGTTGACAACGTCATTCGATTTTATACGCTTTAGGTGATTCATTAAGTAAGTGTCAATGTCATGAAACACAATGTCATCAAATACCATTTGCAAGGGGTCACCTCACCAAAAGGTGATCACATCAAGTGCCATTCTTGCCCTGGTTAGACTTCAACACCGAATTATCTGGAAAACACTTGCTTTCCAGTTCTTCACAAATTCCGTTCAACTTTACTGTTGCAATAAAAATCTTATATTGTTAGGTTATTTTTCACTCAGTCATTTTCCTGACAGTACTATTTTCCACTTTCCACCTTTAGATTTCTCGCTAAAGAATCATGTGAGCGATTTTGTGTATCCTCCACAATAATGCCACTATCCCAATTTACTACACAGGAACCTACTGTAACAAATATTGTGTCCAGTTTCCCATAAATATTTTCTACTTTCTGTTCTACCTAATGGCCTGTCCACACTAGTGGGCATGCCCGTCGGGCACTTCCAGCATATTTTCTACTTTCTGTTCTACCTAATGGCCTGTCCACACTAGCGGGCATGCCCGTCGGGCACTTCCAGCTGTTTATATTTTCTCTCGCTTCTGAAAAGTTAAATAAGTTAAGTATAGTTTAGTTTTACCAGACCACTGAGCTGATTAACAGCTCTCCTGGGGCTGGCCCGAAGGATTAGACTTATTTTACGTGGTTACTTAGCAACGGGAGCAGTGTTACCACACAATCTCATCATTCTGGCCCCACACTCGGTCTGTCAATGTAGTGGAACGGGTTATGGGAACAGTGTTTGCCCGTCGGGCAGTGCCCGCTAGTGTGGACAGGGTTTTGTTATTAAGGGACCACTACTCAATGCATTCTTTCCGTGCATCCCTTCAGCTGGCAGGAGGACGGCGAAAAACATCCTAAAAAAAAAAAAAAAAAGAAGGCAAAACATTCTGTAGCATAACAGACCCATTCAACCTTTGTCAGCACACTCAACATATATCGGCAAACAGAAAATAGCGGAGATAAGAACCTGGTCTCTCCTCTTAAGCATGAACGGAGGAAATCTTTCTCTTGTGCACTGCGGTTACTTCATTTACAAATATCCAACGCAGCGTTTCCAGTCTCCTTTCGTTTCAGGCGAGGACGCGCTCAGTCTCGAGAAGGAATATTTTCACGCCGGCGCTGCTTAACGCAACGAGGACTAGTTTAGACAAAAAAAGAATAAGCATTGACCTCGGTCTTTGAGTGCTGGTTTCTAGAGAGAGAGAGAGAGAGAGAGAGAGAGAGAGAGAGAGAGAGAGAGAATGTTATTTTCTCGTATGAACTTTAGATTGGTTACATGGAATCACTTGAGATCATTAAGATGAAAATATTTGTGAGTCTGTTGACAACAGACATTTAAACATGCTGACATAACAAAAAATTCACGCTTAATCGCAAGAGTTTGAAAACGGCTTTGTGGTCTTAATAATAATAATAATAATAATAATAATAATAATAATAATAATAATATGAAACCCAATCAATACCAAGTGTAAATTATAAATTAATTAATATAATAAAATAATAAGATAAGTAATATAAAATGGATCAACACTTCAATCAATTACCAAGTGCCTAAATTATAAATCTCCACGACGGAATCTTATTCACATTAATTATAAATATCAGAGATGAAGATAAGTAATATAAAATGGATCATGAGGCATTTCCGTTCAAACCCGCAGCCGACTGATCAGGCAGACACTTTGCTAGTGTAGACATCCATATATGTAATCAACGGATTTGTTTGCTTAAAAAGCAAATGGATGTTACAGACTAATTTGGCAAAGCCATAAAAACATAACCTTCATCTCGCCATACCCGAATAACTTCTCGCTGCTGGGAAGAAAGGGCGTCTTATTAAACATACATTAAGTATTCAGGCATAGCCGATCGAGACCACAGGTCTATGCCAAATCAAAAAGTCCTAACCATTCTTCCCCATACAAAAATGGGAATAAAAGCACGTTAAAAGAAGAAGAAGAAGAAGAATTCGATGTTTAACCATTCTTCGCTTTGATGACGCTGGTTACCAAGCAGTGTAGATAATGATCACAAGCTTAGCAATACAGTGCCTGTTTCAAAAAATGGCATATCTGCAGACTGCAGTAACTAAAGGCCATTTTCTATTCTCCCTGTGCTCTCCAAAGTTTCAGAAAAACTCAATTTTTAAGCCACTATTATACACACACACACACATATATAATATATAAATTTCTGACTCACATCAGGATCGAACCCAAGTCTTGCAATTAATCCTGATGTGAGTCAGAAATTTATTTCTGTTCCACACGTGACTGTGTGTTGATTATATATATATATTTTAACGTATATATATATATATATATATATATATATATATATATATATATATATATATATATATATATATATATATATATATATATATATATTAGCTGACCAACCTAGCACTGCCTGGGATAACTCTGAATGACAACCAGTAAACTCTCTCTCTCTTCATCACTTTTTCCCTCTTTCTCCTTCCTAACACCTGCTCTACTCTTTCTCTCTCTCACTTCCCCCACCCTCTCTCTCTCTCTCTCTCTCTCTCTCTCTCTCTCTTTCTTCTCCCTACCACCCCCTCTACTCTCTCTCACTTCCTCTCCCTCTCACTCTCTCTCTCTCTCACCCCTTCCCAGTCCCTAACCCCATTGGTGCCACTGATGTTTTACTCACACAGTATTCTTTTCCAGATAGTAAGTCATATGTACACCGAAATTACTATATATTTCAGGAAGTCTGAGTCATCGTTTTTTGCCCATATCTTCCAAATTAATCGATGGATCGGCGTGTTACTCCGCAACAGCTCGTTTCAAACCTCTCCTAATTTTTTGGCAATAAATTCAATTTCCAAATTCAGTTTTTTCAGGAACTTGACTCTTGAATTTGACGGGGTAGCCGGAAACTGATTAACGCTTTCGGATAGACGAGCCTGGGTACTACTGAACTTGTCCCAAGTATCTACTTATAGTAAATTCCTCACTACCCTCAACTTTCCTCTTCGATCCACCATTCGTCTCCCTACTCTTCCTTGACGTTACTAAACCCCCGTAGCGTATGTTACCTTCCTTCATGAATGTGATTGTTTTTATCTTATTGGCGTAATTTTGTGATGAAAAGTTATTTCATGTTTATTCTACATTCACTGTTCTACTGTACATATATAATAAAAAATAATGGGTTAAAATCAAGGAACAGTTTATAACCATTTGAGACAATGCACAGGACATCATAAATGTATGTCAATAAATCAGTTTTATCTTTCCATTATTCCCTTATATATATGACTGTGAAATAGAACCATAAGCAATATCTTACCTATTCAGATTTATTCTTAATTTTTGGGCAGCTTTCTCCCGGCTGTAAACTTCAAGAAGACGTATAGCAAATGCATTTCTGCACCCACGGGGACATTTCAATAAGTAAGCCATAACTCTGAACAGCGACGAGATAACCTTCTCTGTAGTTACTGGATACACAAGTGAAAAACCCGTCGTTTAACCCGACATTTCATTCGTCAACTGCAAAGATTTCGGAAACCCATAAATTCTGTATATCCATGTAGGTCGTTAGTTCATTTCATCCTACATTGCTCAGTTGAAAAATTGCAATGCTAATATGTGCCTGAAAACATTCCATTATATAACAAATATTGAGAAGAGAGAGAGAGAGAGAGAGAGAGAGAGAGAGAGAGAGAGAGAGAGAGAGAGAGAGAGAGAGAGAGAGACAGGGATGAATGAAAAGACAGGCGGAAGGGTCGGTGTTGGGAGGGACAAGTACCCCAAGAGTGCTTATCCAAATGAATTCGCAAATCTTGATTGGCTACGTTTGGCTATGTCCTAAAATCCAAGAGTAAAGTGCCTTTAAAATCTGCGTTTGGACATGGAATTTTTATCAAAAATTAGGGGAGGGTGTGAGAAACTCTGTTTCAAAGTACCACACCAATTAATCGATTAGTTTGAAAGATATTGGCAAAAACGATGACTCAAACTTCCTGAAAACAGTAGGTATGATAAATTCGTAAAGTTAGTAAGTCTACGGGCATACACAGCCTCGTTTCACGGGCAGAACCAGCCCTTTTCCAGGGAAAGCCTTCCCATCCCAACCCCCTTTGGTGCAAGTGATGTCTTACCCCCACAAAGCTGATTTCTAGATAGTATGTCATATGTATACCAAGTTTGGTTGAAATTGACCAATGTGTTTCAGAGTTATGCTGGCACATACACACACACATACATCAGTTTATATATATATATATATATATATATATATATATATATATATATATATATATATATATATATATATATATATATATCTCAAATATCAAACTCCATTCAGCACGAGCTCGTGGTTTCGGGCGAGGGCGGAGGCCAGGTGGTCCACACGATTGTTCAGGTGGCTGTGGCAGACGTGAATGACAATCCACCTGTCTTCACTGATCCAGATCCACGTGTCACCGTCATCGAGGAGGATGACAGACACCTACCAACTACTCTGATAAAGGTAAGTGTTATTATATATTAAAACTTTAATATTTCCTAGAAGTCGTTTTTTCTAACAATTTTGATGAATTTGTCGATAATATTTTTTATTTAATTGATTTTTTTTCAATCGTAAATTTGGTGTAGAATGAACTGTATGTTATAATGATAACCATTGGAGTGCATATAGATGTTCATTATTGTGAAAAAGATATAATTATTATTTTGTACTTGTGAAACTTTCAAGGGTTTAGAAGTGAATAAACGCGCAAGCGTGACCTCGGAATTTCGGATAGTCTGGACTGGAAGGGAGAGAAAAATTCGGATATCAAACACACACACACACACAAACACACACACACACACATATATTATATATATATACATACATATATATATATATATATATATATATATATATATATATATATATATATATATATATATATATATATATATATATATATATATATATATATATATATATATATATATATATATATATATATATTGAAAGTTGAAAATGGACCAGATTTTTCATTCATTTCGGAGCTGTTTTAATCTTTTGTACTGTATATATATACAGTATATATATATATATATATATATATATATATATATATATATATATATATATATATATATATATATATATATACATATACTGTACATATATATGTATGTGTGTGTGTGTATTTAAAGACTGAAACAGCTCCAAACTGAATTAATTGACTGATGTGCCTTCAACTTTTTGTAGACTTTTCTCCCTTCATAAATGAAGCACACTTGAACCTTTGTAAGCCCCGAATATGTTTTAGACAGCGGCACGAGAAAGGTTTAGTTTTGCGAACATTTCTCGAGTAGATATCCTATTTATCTCTATATTAAATACCTGCATCTTCTTCGATTGCTTATAACGTTAATAGGAAGTTTTTTAGAAGCTCAGAGAATTAAATTGGAAGAATGATTATCATTACGACTGTGCAAGGAAGCAATTAAGAGAAGGAATGCTCCGATATTCAGGAATAAAATTCTAATATGAATATTGGAGAAAGTGACTCATCACTGATTGGGGAAAAAATTCATGTTCAGTTATTTTGATCATCTTTAAAATGCTTTTTCATTTGCATCAAAAATATCTGTAAATGCGGTAACCTGAATCACTGGGATCAGTATTCGATTTTCCTTCCATTGTAGGTTGAGGCCAAGGACCCAGACCAGTCGGACGAATCTGGGCTTTTGTACACTTTGCGAGGAGACGGGGTTGATGGCCATTCTCCAGACGACGCCTTCTTCAAGATCAACCCACGTACGGGGGACCTCATGCAGTTGAGAGTAAGGAAAACGAAGATTTTAGCATTCTTATCTCTTTACCTTATTCCCTTTTATATTCCCTTCTCCCCTCTTGCTCTAATATGCTCATGTGAAAATTAAAATGCTTATTTCCTAAGGGGTATTTTAAGTATCTCATTTTGTAAGACGTTACGCTTGATTCAATGGGCCCTGGACCGTATAAAATGCGATTTTTTTCAAAAGAATGTTTGCATATTTTATTTTTTATAAAGTATTACTCTTGATCAATAGGCTCTCGACCGCGATCCGCCAAATGGGAAAAGAATATGGAAGTTGAGAGTCAGAGTCCAAGATGGCCAGGGACCATGGAAAGCTGCAAAACGACTCACAGGAACGAAAAACACATCACTAACCTCCAGCGATCACTCGCCCTCGTGGGACTATGGAAATGGGTTTCAAAGTGACCAACCCATTGAAAATGCTGTTGGAAGAAATGATAAGGTAACTAGACCGAACAAAAACAGTGGCTTGAAATGGGAAAGGTCCAGAGTTCAAGAAGATGAAATCAAGACTAAACTGTGGGAGGTAAATGACAATGGGTATGACATGCTTGCATCGCTTCAAAATGGTGGGTCAAGTGTAAGAAAACACGCGTGGACGCGAGAACTAAACCAAAAATATAAAGCAAAGCCCTTCTTTTGGACAAATTCGAATGACAGACAACACCCGTATTCACAGCATTCTTGGAAGTTCAAGGAAATAGGCCATAAAGATGCCAAACAGCTCTCCTGGAATGACCAAGCTAGGTTTGGTATTCCCAAGTCTGTGTACAATTACAAGACTGAGGAAAACTCAAATAGAAATAGCTGGGAACTCTCTAAGAGAATAAGAGACGAGAAAAGAAAAGGTAAATGGGTCAGTAGTCCTGGATCCAAAGTAAGGCAGAGGGAAGAACGTGATGAAGCAACCGAACTGAGTTTCATTAGCAGGAGGGCCAATATTGGTGATCATATCTGGCATGTTAATCGGTTAAGAGAGAGCCTTAGCGACTCAACCAACAGAAGAATAGCAGATGGACACAGAGCGAAATTTGAAAATGCTAACCAAGGAAGAGGTTTAGAAGAACAAGGAATGAAGGACAGAATTTCACTCAGTAAATCAAAGTCTGGAGAGTTCTTGGTTTCGTCTCAAGACACTTTAAGTGCGAGCGGTAAAGAACAGAGCAGTGAGTTGTCGAGATCAGGACTGAGCTCTTTTGCAGCTGTCAAAAACAGAACACAGAAATAACGAGTAACAAGGGAAGTTCGAAAAAGATTTGGGCAATTGATGGCGAAGATCAGCATAAAAATTCTAAACCTAACAGATTTTTCCAAAAAGGTGACAGTGCCTGCAAAGGTCAGATATCCACATGTGACCTGATTCCTGAAGTGAAAGGTGTGAAACACATCAGAAAGAACAGCCAGTCCTCCTGGAGCAGCAGTCTTAAGACAAGAATTAAATTCAGTGACGAAACAAAGCTTCGTAAAACTGAAGGCCCTGCCGACGATTCACTTGACTCCCTCATCTCTCCTGACAAATCAAAACATCCCCATATTTCCAGAAATGCTGATTTTAAATCTTCGACCTCAGACTGGGAAAAAATCGAAAGTTATGACAATGGACAGTCGAGGCAGGAGTCCCGTTTTGTCAGAAAGGCAAAGAGATCTCCTGGGAGGGTATTTGAAACAAAACGCCAAAGCAATAGCATCATATATGAAAGACCCTCCGTCCTTCAAGGGTCCATAAAATCTAAAACTTCATCTTCGAGTACAGTGCATAATTTGGAAGGTATACAAAAATCTGGAGAACAACTCAGATTTGATCATTCAAATGACATCAAGGAAAAGAAAATTGAAAGTGTCCCCGCCCACTTTACAAAAGCTGTAGAATCTAGTCCTTCGGTGTTAGTGTTATTCAGTAATGACACCGAAAAACCCTCTACAAATGTATTTCCTCAGAGTAAAATTGATTCTGTGAGAAAAGGAGTCATTGCTGATAGTGGCCTATATCCCACAGACGTCAAAGCAAATTCGACTAAATTAAATGAACGCTTTCATAATCTCAAGTCTGACTCTTCAGAACCCACAGCTTCACCAGAGTCACTTGATCAGCAAATGGAAGGTTTTACTCCCAGAAATTCAAGCGACACACCATCGCCAAAAACGACAGCAACTCTAAAATACCCAAACAATAAATACCCAAGTTCTCCTGAAGGACGACAGACCCTCAACGAGAAACTCTTGCCAACGTCGAGTGTCAAAAGAAACATTTCTTTATCTGAGACTAAAAACCTTCTCCCTGACTCAGTCGCCAGAAATCGACAGAACAGATCAGGCACTCAGAGTAGTAAGTCAAGTGTCAGAAAGCGAGGGAGCAAATGGGTTCTCAAGAAACCAAGAGGCAAAGGCTGGCTCTCGAGAAGGGCCAGAGACATCGTGATGGAATCTCCTTTCGATATGTTTGACTTAAATGAGGAACAATGCGACGAGGCTTCCCCGGTCGGTGGATCGGTGACCGATGGGGCCGGGAACCAGAAGGAATATCCGGCACATGAGGTGGAGATACTTGTGACGGTCATTGTCAAGGACATCAATGACAACGCGCCTATTTTCCCCAACGTCACGATGTTTGGAGAAGTGCAAGAAAATGGGCCAGTAGGTGAGTTGAACGAAGTATCTCGAAAGTTGTCATTTTTACATATATGTCTCTTAGTTTTGCAGATAATTCGTTTCAGTCATTAGATTCAAGAAAAGGTGTATTTTCACAGTTTTATTTTTTTGTATCAGATTAGAGAGCACAATTTTTATGTATCGTCAGATGACAAAAAACTGACAGACAACGAGAATATTGAGTGGCTCGTTCTCAGGACTATTGTCAGATATGTGCACCTCTCAGTTCACATGATGGAAAACGACCTTATCAAAGAATTGCATTTTATAAAGAGGAATGATTTGTGTCTGTGACTGCACATAATCTTCGTGAATGCTTTCATCTCCAGCAAAGTGGATTTCACCCCATTTCACCCCAACACATCTTTCTTTCTTCCGCGACCGAACTCTCCGCAGACCTGCGGGTGGCGGAAGTGGATTCCACCCCATTTCACCCCAACACATCTTTCTTTCTTCCACGACCGAACTCTCCGCAGACCTGCGGGTGGCGGAAGTGGATTTCACCCCATTTCACCCCAACGCATCTTTCTTTCTTCCACGACCGAACTCTCCGCAGACCTGCGGGTGGCGGAAGTGGATTTCACCCCATTTCACCCCAACACATCTTTCTTTCTTCCACGACCGAACTCTCCGCAGACCTGCGGGTGGCGGAAGTGGATTTCACCCCATTTCACCCCAACGCATCTTTATTTCTTCCACGACCTAACTCTCCGCAGACCTGCGGGTGGCGGAAGTGGATTTCTAACCCATTTCACCCCAACACACCTTTCTTTCTTCCATGACCGAACTCTCCGCAGACCTGCGGGTGGCGGAAGTGGATTTCTAACCCATTTCACCCCAACACACCTTTCTTTCTTCCACGACCGAACTCTCCGCAGACCTGCGGGTGGCGGAAGTGGATTTCTAACCCATTTCACCCCAACACACCTTTCTTTCTTCCACGACACACCTTTCTTTCTTCCACGACCGAACTCTCCGCAGACCTGCGGGTGGCGGAAGTGGATTTCACCCCATTTCACCCCAACGCATCTTTCTTTCTTCCACGACCGAACTCTCCGCAGACCTGCGGGTGGCGGAAGTGTCCGCCTGGGACGCTGACGACGGCACCGAAGGCACCAACGCTCGCATCACCTACTCCATCGAGAAGAACGTCATTCACGACAAGTCCGGAGAGGCCATCTTCAGGGTGCATCCTCACTCGGGGCTGGTGACGACCGCCCTCTGCTGCCTGGACAGGGAGACCACGCCGGAGTACCAGATTCAGGTGGTGGCGTCCGACGGAGGGGGACTTAAAGGTTGGTTTGGTAGAGCTGTGCATGGTTGTGGTTAGGGATCATTATGTTTATATATATATATATATATATATATATATATATATATATATATATATATATATATATATATATATCCTACCTCCCTTTCGAAATTCACTTCAAGGGAAATTCAGAGCCAGCCCCGTATAGTAGCTTTAATCCTTGCGCCCCCGCCCCCGTATCAATATACGGCAAGTAGTGCCGAGAGATTTATGATGGCGTAAGAAAAAGGATTGCGCCGACACGGGTAATGCAATAAACTTCACAGATCAGTAGTTGAACATGATGGATTCTAATCCTTTCGTTGCTGCGGATTGGAGTATCACTCGTGGAAACTGGGAAGTTATAAGGCCATAAGTGTTTGACATATTTTGAGCAGTTTTGCACTTTCTGTCATTTCTAATTTTTTTTCCCTGGTCCTATGTACTTCTGTATGCTTTAGATCTGAAATGTAAAACACACACGCTCTTTCTCTCTCTCTCTCTCTCTCTCTCTCTCTCTCTCTCTCTCTCTCTCTCTCTCTCTCTCTCTCTCTCTATATATATATATATATATATATATATATATATATATATATATATTTTACACACAAATAAAGACCAAATGCTTAATGATCTTCGTCTGTTATGCATATTCTGTTTATTTCTGTGTCCTCCAACATATGCATGTGTATGTATACACACACACACACACACACACACACACACACACACATATATATATATATATATATATATATATATATATAAACATAAACGGTTTTGTATTTCTTTGAATGTAGGTCCACCGTACCTAACGTCTTCCAGTCAAGTGATCAAGTGATCAGCTGTTTAATTTCGGACTGACGCGTCCACTGTTCGATTCGAAACGGATCATTCTGAAAGCAATTCCCTTGCCAATAAGGGCCATTTTCTTGCTTTCATGCAATTGGGTATATAGTGCAGCACTGTAATTCCCACGCACAAATTCCAAACTCTAGAAGGGACTTTGACGATGAGTTCACCTTCATCTTTTTGCGACCTCCAGGTGGTCACATTCACTATTTTAAAAGAGCATTAATTAAAGTCCTCCTGGCCCTCTGTTGGCTCATAGGGCAGGCGCTGCTCTCCTGTTTCCTAGGCCGACAGCCAGTTGGGGACAGGTCCCAAAGCCTATGACAAGTGGCCAGTGGGTCGCTAGGCATTACCGTCTATGGATCATCCCTCTGAAGTTGGTTGCAAGGTGACGTTAGACTATTCGACTCATTTCCGACCGTACTTGCGCTCTTTGGAAATCGTAAGAGCCGCCATTGTTGAAGTCCTAATTCAATGTGCGGTAAACAAAAATGATTCCTATCACTGACGGAAATCTAAAATTAGTCCTGGAAGTGTTACCTGTGAAAGACTCCACTCCCTTAAGATAACACAATAACCCCAGCAGATTCATTGATTTTCCCTGTACGTCACGCGACAGGCCACAGGTAATGCATTCCATATTTCCCTATTACCGCTATGTTGACGCCATTGTTGAACACTTGGTAATTCAATTAGCAGTAAAAGGAAAAATATTGTCTCCTTCAGCGTCACGTAAGATCGCAAAGATTAGCCAGTAATGAAGTGTTATGAGGAGAGTATTGTCGAAACATCAAGTTTTGTCTTATAGGCAGAAATAATATGATGTCCTTTATATTATGAAAATATATAATTTACTGTTTATTCACACAAGACTGAATTCTTACAATAATGAGTTACACAAACAAGCACAGTGTAATTGACTTTATTCAACAAGAATATTGACAAATTTATTAAGCGGAAGAGGGAATAACACAAGACTAATTATTAAGAAATAACTAAAATTTTATACTCTTCATTTAGCTGCAGAATATTCCCGGTATAAAAATTGCTTGAACCTTTTAAACTACTTAATAAGACCAGAATTGAGTAACTAGAAGAAAAAATAGATATTCCCTAAATACTTACTCACAAAAGAGAAGATAAATAAGTAAAACCTGAAATTACATAAGAATATAATAATAAGTATAAGCAATTATGTAAGAATAAAGTTTCTGCAGACAAGAGAATTACACAAGACTAGATAAATAAGCCATTAATGGAATTACACTAAAATAGATAAATAATCAGAAGAGGGACTAACACAAGACTAATTATTAAGCAGAAGAGGGACTAACACAAGACTAATTATTAAGCAGAAGAGGGAATAACACAAGACTAATTATTAAGCAGAAGAGGAAATAACACAAGACTAATTATTAAGCAGAAGAGGGAATAACACAAGACTAATTATTAAGCAGAAAAGGGAATAACACAAGACTAATTATTAAGCAGAAGAGGGAATAACACAAGACTAATTATTAAGCAGAAAAGGGAATAACACAAGACTAATTATTAAGCAGAAGAGGGAATAACACAAGACTAATTATTAAGCAGAAAAGGGAATAACACAAGACTAATTATTAAGCAGAAGAGGAAATAACACGAGACTAATTATTAAGCAGAAAAGGGAACAACACAAGACTAATTATTAAGCAGAAGAGGGAATAACACGAGACTAATTATTAAGCAGAAGAGGGTATGACACAAAACTAGACTAAACAAGCAGAAAAAAAGGAATCTGCACAGGACCAGATCATTAAGCAGGAGAGGGTACTACGCAAGAATGAATCAACAATCAGAAAAGGGCATTACACAAGCATGGATCAACAAGCATACCCCGCCTTATATTTCCAGGTACGGGCACGGTGGTCGTTCGCCTGACGGACGAAAATGACAATTCCCCGCGTCTTGCCCGGCAGTTCTGGGAACTGGAAGTGGACGAGACGTGGGGCGACGGTCCCCCCAGTAACAGGACCCTCCTCGAGATGACAGCTGCGGATCCTGACACCAAGAATCATTTCTCCTACAAGGTATTGGCGCACTGGTCTCAGTTGCTGAGGAGTTCGATGTGGACTCATTGCGCGACGGTTTCTCTATCTATGACAGCTATCTATCTATCTATCTATCTATCTATCTATATAAATATCTATATATATATATTCTCTATATATATATATATATATATATATATATATATATATATATATATATATATATATATATATATATATATATATATATATTAACAACGCGGTCTCGTTCTGGCAATCCGGATGCAGGTTCGAATCCTGCTACTGGACATCAGAATTACTTCCTATTTTTACATTTGGATCTAAGGCCTTGTAGTGGTAAGGGTATTCAAAATGTGTGAAGATTGAATCTGTCTCTCTCTCTCTCTCTCTCTCTCTCTCTCTCTCTCTATATATATATATATATATATATATATATATATATATATATATATATATATATATATATATATAGAGATAGAGAGAGAGAGAGAGAGAGAGAAAGAGATTATCAAGCCCCTTTTTACCAGATACATATGAAATTGCTACAACCGAAATATCTTCTTAATTTTTCGAATTCTTCACATTTTTTGGATACGCTTTTCACCACAAGTCCTTAGATCCAAATGCAAAAACATGAAGTAATTCTGATGCCTAATAGCAGGATTCGAACCCGCATCCAGATTATCAGAACCAGGCCTCGTTGCCAATCTGACCATGAGGAGGATAAACGTCTATTGTCGTTCATGCATACCTGTTTAATTGAGATATATTTGTTAGACCTAACCTCGCCATCGTAGCCAAGTGGGTAATCGGTTGTCCAATCCTTCTGGCCAGCCCTAGGAGAGCAGTTAATCAGCTCAGTGGTCTGGTAAAACTAAGGTATACTTTTTTTTTTATGATGTAACTACAATATTTGGATAGAAGCCTGTATCAGAGTGTAGGAGAGAGCCCAGAGACTCAGGCAAATAAGCAAATACTATTGCAATTCTCAACAAAAGAGGTCACTATCTCCCTCTCCCCTGCCCAAATCCCACCTTCTATTTACGAAAGTTATTTACATAAAAAGCGGAATATTCCCTTCACAAAGGAACTGGTTAATTTCCTTTCTTTGTGAAATCTTACTCGATTGTTAAGATTCGTTTAGGCTGTTAAAGGGGGGAAAAACATCAATGAATTCTTTCTGTAAGGTGACCCACATAATGCGGCAATTGCCGCTTCTTTACAAAATGTTTTTGGAATTTTCTCACGGACAGACACACCTCTGCGAAATCTCCATTCTCTCGCCTTTCGGTTAGTTGTGATTTTGTCAGCTTTATCTTTCATTCTTTCGTGTGATTGTAACAATACTGACGGGGTAGTTAGCAAATCGATTAACTGAAGGATATGCAAGCGTGGTTTATGTATATATCTTTTAACAGTTTTCATTGAGAAATCGCAACGTTATCGTAGCTTTTGTGGTAATTACACGAGTCTCCACTAACTATGGCGGGCAGCGAGAGACTGTGAAAACTTGAATCATTTGTATATGACTGACTACCATGGTCTTTTCTCAATACAAGACCGAAAGGTACTGTGTAGTTTATGCACTTGCATGAGACCCAGGACACGAACACTGGAGATGAAAGGAGATTTAGGAAAATAAAGATGTGAGTGGCACAATTTCACAGAGGCTCTTTGCGTTGTGAGGCGTTGAGGCTTTAGTGAATGACACAGTTACTTTCAAAAGTATAGAACCTTCTTGTGGATTTAATTTTCATCAGACTTCTCCCACTAAATTTTTAGACATAATATCTCTTTCCTTTCAGGCAGCAAATGTTGACTCACAATTGCATCTTATTTGCAACTTTTCACCTTAGAATATCCAGGAGTGTCAGAAAATATACACTGATAGTCTCACGGGTTTGGATGCTTCCATTTAGAATTCTATGGCGCTGGTGAGCCTTTTTCGTTTAATTTACAGATCGTTGAGGAAAGCGGCTGGGGCTGGGACCATTTTGGCATCCGGTCGACTGGGGCATCCGGTCAGCTCTATGCCCTGAGGGCACTGGACTATGAGGACGATACCCATCGCCAGGGATTCAAATTCATGGTACAAGTCACTGATCGAGTAAGTGAATCATCACAACTTTCTCCCTCTATTGCAAGTATAGCCAGGTTTAGCCTTTGTTGTGGAACTGGTTTTGGAGCACGAAAACTTAACACCTGTCTTTCCTGACCCCTGTTTTCTTTGAAGCCTCTCGCCATATTATAGCAAAGGTAAGTGGTCGATTCATTTACCTGTCATGGAGTAAATGTGACAGAACTTGGAGGGTAAGGCGAGAGATGCATTAAAGAAAAGGTGAGCAAGGAATGTTCAAGTGATTTGGAAGCAAAAGAACTGATATAAAAAAAATGGAATATACGTCGAATGAGAATGAGAGAACAATGAAAGAAACTGCTTAGAAAATTTCGAAGTACTTCTGAAGAATGGAATGTCTCAAGAATGAAAAAAATAGAGAATATGGTAAAAAAGAAGCCAAAATGGAATGCTTTACGTCTGTGTTTTATCAGAATTTGGTCAAGATGAAAAACTGCATAACAGTTGGCTGGCAAATTGTGTATCGCTTCGAAATTTTGGGAAGAATGGGAATAGGAAGACCAAGAAGTTGTTGACTGGATAGGGTGCAAGAGATACGGACCAGACACGATTTTGCAATCATGAATTGTGGGAGTGCTTTCGTTTGTGTCGTGTGTAGGTTTGTGTGTATGTGCGTGTATCTTTCTCAGTGTATGTTTGAGTGTGTGGGATTTCAGTGTAATATTTAGATTGTGTGATATTTTGCATATTAGTAATAATTTGAGAGGAAAGGTCTTGAACAGGAGTAATGATTATCATCATTTTAACCTAATGCTTTGTATTACTTTTGTGTCCTGAGACGGAATAACTGCGGGATTTAGGCATGACATTTCTTTGATCTGTAATTTTCTGTTGTCTGTCGATACATTTCTTGACCATAACGACCATCTATATTTCAACAAGGAAATATATATATGTATGTATATATATATAATATCGCTCTAGGTAAAAATCTCCGCGTTCTATTGAGATTTGTGTAATAGAGTCGGTGTCACCTCATACCTCCCTTGACAGTTCAGTGGTCTAGAACCTCCACTGAACGTCGTTGGGACTCTCTGTTCGGTAGTTCGATAATGCCAGGTGACGAAACGTTTATCAGTTACAATTCCCCTTCGGTACTATTTCCGAGGTATAATGAACTGGATATTAAACGACGTTTGTAGGTTAATGTTTGAGTTTATAAAATACCTCAGTGATATATATATATATATATATATATATATATATATATATATATATATATATATATATATATATATATATATATATAATGTATATAATGCGTATGCATATACATACATGCACGTACGTAAGAGTTGCTCCTTTCAGGACAGTGGTTCTTAAACTTTTTTGCTTTGCCCCCCTCTGCATTATGTATAGATCCCACGCCCCCTGCCCTGAAATTTTTGCCAACTATAATCTATAAACAATACGTTGTCTATTTGCATGCTATTATACTTATCATAACAATAAAAGGCAATTCATAAACAAGATTTGAAATTAAAATTGACTTCTATTTTGAATTTTTGGCATGTTTTGAGATAATTAGAAAATATATGGAAGCAGCGATAACGTTTTTGACAATTTTGTAATTAACATTATAAATTAAAAAAAATAACAGGCACCATCTGGCAACTCTGCTTGCGTCCCCCCTTGGAAGCTTCTGGCGCCCCCCCAGTTTAAGAATCACTGTTTTAGAAGGTGATTTAAGTTAAAACCACCGTCCCGCCCCATTGATCTGCAAGTAACTGTTTTCTAGTGTTTACGTATGTTGTTAATTTGCTTTTATTCATTGTTTTTCGCTCTCTCCTCCTTTTATGAGTTACTTTAAGTTTTTTAGGTTGTAAAGAAGCGTTCGTTGTCATTATTTTATTTCATATACTCTGCATTATCATTCCTCTCTCAGCGTTTTTAAATATATTCTTGAAATTTTGCGCATATGTGTCGTTTTGCCTTTATTTCTCCATTTTCTGTGTTAAATCGTTGCCCTGTTTACTTCAAGAAGACGAAAAATCACATTTAATAATTTTAGGCCTCATTTTTTATATGAATAATGTCAAGAACTATAATTAGGAACTTTACAGAAACGTATCAAACTATCATTTCCATAAAAATGTGTTCTTAGATTCTCAACCGCAACCAAACAGTTAAGGGACTTATTTTTTTACTAATTTTTTTTTTTTTTAAACAAGAGGAATCTTACCGGCATACACACAATCTGTTTATTGACTTCTCCAGTGCATTTTTTTTTAAGCCGAATACCCCTAAACTAAATTTCAAGAACAGTGTACAATTTGTTATTATGTATGAACTATTTTCTCCTCTTTAGCTTAATGCTAGGTATGTCATTGTTTAGCATTTTTAACAGTTAAAGCAATTGTCTTTTCCGATTGTCGTTCACGGCAGTTTGGACCAAGAATAATTACCTATATGCTACAAAAAATAGATATAAGTGATGACTTATATATTTAGTAATATTGCATATAGAATGGCCATTGGTACTTCTCTTATATTCATTGTATTATTCTTAATTATTTACGTTAGGTTGTATAACGTTCGTTATAATATATTTCTTGTTACATATTCCATGCGTCGTAGGTTTAAAACAATGATCATTGTTTTATGTGCTTCTTGTTACATATTCCTTGCGTCGCGAGTTGAAAACAATGATCATTGTTTTATTCGAGGGAATTCTCCATCGCGTTACCTGCATTACCGTTTTGTATTTAAGTTTCAGGCTTAAATCTGGTCACCTTTTTCTCACAGCATCAAAGGAGTTGCAGACGTCTTGTCCAGATTGTTCTCACTATATTCAGTTCTCCATTTCACGGAATTTATTCAAACGACGCCTTTGGAATCATCTTCTGTTCATCGTCGCTTCAGGGGGAGGGCGGATGGGTCGACCCCAGGCACCAGGACACAGCCTGGGTGGGCGTGAGGCTCCGAGATCTCAACGACAATCCGCCTCAGTTCGTCCGTCCCCACGCCCACGTCACGATAAGCGAGGACGCCCCTCTGGGCACTTTGCTGACTACTGTGTCCGCCCACGATCCAGACGTCGTAAGTATAATCGTTTTGTTTTTTCAGGAGAAGCGTTTTAAAGTTTCGAAGTCCTATAACTGCACCGAGATTTTCATTTAGACTTAAAATCTTCCCAGCGCCATCTCTCGGCCAAAAATGCACTTAGACTTACGACTTTATGACCAAAAGACGCAGAATTAAATGGGCAATCTTATGAGCTATGTAACTCAAAACTTCAAATTTTTGAGTTACGACAGTCTTGTAATGATGGAGCGATTTGTGTTTTGACTTGGAGACGCTGATTTCATTGAGCGCAAATGTTATATTCACAACTTAGTGATGGACGCGTGTTTCGACTTTGTAATTGGTACCCAACATGAGGTAAAAGTGTGAGCTTTTATTTTTTTTTTAATTTGCATCACATGGTCAATCAATTTACAAGCTATTTATGCTAAAATTTCATTCTTACTAGTCCTGTTTCGATTACATGACAAGAATATCTGTCTGCTTAGAACTACTGAATCTTTCCTATATAGTGACCCCCAAGGGTTTTCGGGGGTCGTTATCTAGGACTCATATTTCTTGGGGGTCATTATCTTTATGGTATTCACAGTCCTTGCTTTATGTTTTTACGGTAATCCCCAACGGCCTTGTACTAAACACGCCGCAAAGGTGGATACATGCCGGGTCAAAACCCTTTGGGGTCACTGTCTAGGAAAGATCCGATCTACTTTGCTGATGACAAAGATAAACCTGAACAATAAAACACCGAGATTACTGTAGATTTCACCAAACTGCTTTTTTCATTTTTTTGTCCGAAGACGATGGCGAAACGCCTCTTCAGCTATGAAACAATACAGTGAGACTTAGAACTTGAAATGAAATGCGAATTAACCAGAAGAAGAAGAATTGACAGAATTTTACTTGCATAATGTCATTCCTTTTCCTGTGCCCGGAAAATTTTAAGCTATTCCAGCAAGAAATGATGTCCATTCTTTCAGATTGCTGACAATGTCATCATTGAAAGAACAGCTTTCATTTTTCGGGCTTGTTCACTCATTGTTTAACAACGAGTCATCATTTCAGAACTTTGCCGATAGTGAAATACAGGTCTTCTAAAAAAAAAAAAAGTATACCTTAGTTTAACCAGACCACTGAGCTGATTAACAGTTCTCCTAGAGAGGGCTGGCCTGAAGGATTAGACTTATTTTACGTGGCTAAGAACCAACTGGTTACCTAGCAACGGGACCTACAGCTTATTGTGGAATCCGACCCACATTATTGCGAGAAATGAATTTCTATCACCAGAAATATATTCCTCTAATTCTTCATTGGCCTGCCGGAGATTCGAACTCGGGCCCTGCAATGTGCTAGCCGAGAACGGTACCAACCAGTCCAACGAAGAACTACCTGCATAAACAGATGGATAATACTTTTATGATCCACGTTATTAAATACCTCGATATAGTATTACACGGACATGGTGTTATTTATTTACTGAAATTACGGAAGGTATCCATGAAACCTCATATTTTCACAGAGACGGATGAGCAT
Source organism: Macrobrachium rosenbergii (assembly GCF_040412425.1). Lineage (NCBI taxonomy): Eukaryota > Metazoa > Arthropoda > Malacostraca > Decapoda > Palaemonidae > Macrobrachium > Macrobrachium rosenbergii. Next base: position 6,566,711 of record NC_089771.1, read on the forward strand.
TGCCGAATTATTTTCACAAAGGTTCAATGAGGTCCCTAAAATTCAACTTTCACTTGAAGGGATAAATCTCACCTCTGGAAATTCATTTGTTGTAAGCGAGTCTTGACCTATTTTCAGGGGGGTATCCAGTTCTTTGGAATAAAATGCTCTTGAGGAAGGGCTTCATATTTTATTTAGATTCATGCCTTCCTGGTATATTTAACTACAAAATTGTGACTTCGTTTGCCCACGTATGTTTTCGAGCAGTAAAAGTAAAATGATGTTTATAGATACCAAAGGTTTCAGTATAGACAAGTGAAACCATATTTACAACGATACTTCAGAATGCTAGAGCGGTGGCGTCAACTTTAGCTTATATCTGAAGAACAAAAGCCTCGTTCAAAGACCCTTGCTAAGCAGTGATCCCATCCACTGTAACTCAGAATCCTTTGAACTTCACTTGTTTGCCAAGGAATCGAACGACTGAAAGCTACAACGCTTCCGTTAGGAAGCATGAAGTGGTTTATTGATTAGTATTCTCGCGTATAGTTATTCAACGAAGGACAGAAATGGACAGGTTGAAAAAATATCCCCTTGGGAATGCAAAAAAAGGTTCATTCCGAGTTGGGATGGTCGAACGTTACATAAGGTTCGCTTGCGCTGAAGTCAGAATTTTTGTTTTGCGTTATAAGTATTTATGATTTAATCTCAGTGTTTGCGTCTAAAGATTTATCCTTTTTTTATGTTAGCTGTGGGTTGATTTATTACTGTACACTATTGGTGTCTTAGTTCTAAATCAAGTGGGCAGGATTGTGAGCAGGATTTTCGGTTTCGTAGAAAGTCCTTTGAGAGCGTACTTGCACTTCAAATTTTGTTTCGCGATTTAAATCCCGCACCGAATGAAATTTACAATGGGACGCGGCGGGGCTGCAACACAATGGATGCAACTTAAGAGGTAGGGTTAATGAACGAATTTGGATTGTACCAAAATAAGTGGAACAGAAACACATTAAGACTGACAAGGCGCAAGTATAAGGATCATATGATATATCTGGACGGTAAGATGAATGACAAAGGAATATCTTTATTTATTATGGCGCGTCATTTTTGTTGGTCTAAGCGAAAACATATTTCTTCTAGATCTTATCGTAACACCCAGTAAAGAGACATTAAAAGTTCTTGAGGTGTTAGTGACAGAGAAGTAAATGAATATGTGGCAGCGAGTCCCAAATAAAATAGAAGAATCAGGAAAATACAAGGAAAAGTGAAGATAGCGACGTTGCAAGCTATCAAGAAGAAACTTGTAACATGTAAACCACAGATCAAAGCAGATTTTCACGATTTAGAATAAGAGTTAGCTGGGAAATGAACAGTTTGGTGTTTTGCATGCCCACGGTTTAGGTCTTAACGTTAGAACCTCCGGCAAATCTCACGAAGGAGACCGAGTCGGCAAGACCGAACGGTAAACTTAAAGGAACGTAATAAATCATAAAAGATCTTACTAAGATGGGTTTGGAAACTAACAGTCACCAACACACACATAAATACATAAATCATCATGACTGCTATCAACAACAACAACTACAAAAATACTACAATATATTCAGATTTATGCTTTCAGTGCTTCGATTATCACGTCTTGAATCGCCTTCTCTCTCTCTCTCTCTCTCTCTCTCTCTCTCTCTCTCTCTCTCTCCTTTTTGATTTCAAAATAATCTTCGGCAGTCTTGACTCCCTTCTGCACGAATTCCTAATTCAATTGGCGTTGCTAAAAAAGAAATTGCACTCGTAAACTGTGGGTCACCTGAAATTAAGAGGAAAATATATAAATTTTCCTGGAAATGGGAAACAGTTGTAATATATTTTTTTGGGGACACGACCCCTGTAATTTGCTACCCCAGAATTCCCCCTTTGCCTCAATCCCCTTAACCGGCTGCTAGTTCTTCCCCGACTTGCAGACTTCCCAGTTGAACTGAACTGAATATAGAATTTAGGCCAAAAGCCAAGTACTTGGGCCTATGAGGTCATTCAGCGCTGAAACAGAAATTGACAGTAAAGGGTTTGAAAGGTGTAACAGGTGGAAAACCTCAAAGCAGTTGCACTATGAGATAGAAGAAAGAAAATATGAAAGGAGGTACAGTAAAAGGAACGAAACGGGTTGCAGCTAGTAATGCCTACAGCGTACCACACGAGGCGCACTGACGGCGCTAACCCCTTACGGGATACTTCCCAGTTGAGACTTCTGACTCTAATGAACTGTTGTTCGATATGGCCTCTCACTAATAATGAAAATCTTCATTGGGGGAAATTTAGAAATTCGACTTCTAAGTTAATTTGTTTTTCCATTTGATGAAAAGATTTTAAAACTTTTTAAAAGTAATTTGCCAAAAAAAAAATAGTTTCAATCAGAAATGAATTTCCCATGCACGAAATCAAGATGTATAGTTGTACTACACGCTGTAAAAGTTTCATCGAATTCGGTTCAGTCATCTTGGAGTTATGAGCTTTTATTTTTGAAAAAAAAAAAAAAAACGAAGTTTTGGGAAAATGGCAGAAGACAAACATTATGGTTATTTTGTGATAACTATGAAACTATGACAGTTAGAAGGCTCATTTTTGCACAAAAACTATTTTATCATATATAAGAAATATGCCTTGAATTTTCGATATAATCAAATGAGCAGAAAAGTGCTCTCTCTTGATTTATATGTTACCTAAAATTTTGCATATATATATATATATATATATATATATGTATATATATTTGTATATATATATATATATATATAAATACATACATACATATTTATAACATATTTATATATATAATTATTACATATATTACATAAACATATATATATATATGTATATATACATATTTTATATATATATAATATATATATATATATATATATATATTATATTATATATACTACATATATATATATATATACATATATATATATATATATTACCTATATATATATATAATATATATATATATATATTTATATATATATATATACTACATTTATATATATACATATATATATAGTATATATATATATATATATACCTATGTATATATATATGTATATATATATATTTATATATATATATATATATATTTATATATATATATATATATATAAGGTATAAAGTATACATATATATATATATATATATATATATATATATATATATATATGTTTATATTTATATTTATATATATTTATATATATCTATATCTATAATATCTATATAATTATATATATATATATGTAGCATATATATATGCATATATATGTATATAATTATATATATATACATATATAAAATATCATTGTATATATAAATATATATATATATAATATATATATTATATATATAAATTATATATATATACATATACATATATATATATATATATATATATATATATATATATATATATATATATATATGAAGATAAAAACCCATAAAAAACTATTTGGACGTTGCAACCATATATTTTGAGCACTTCCTTCTGTGTCCATATTCACTGGTAAAATATGGACACATGATGTGTTACAAGAGCATTAAGTAGGTGTGGCATTATATATATACATTGTAACACATCATCTCCCCATATTTTACTAGTGAACAGGGGCAGAAGGAAGTTCTCAGAAGAAAGTGCTCGAAAAAAAAATTTATATATATTTGGTTGCAATGTTATAAATAGTGTTTTATATATGCATTATAATAAAAAAAACACACACATATATATATATATATAATCATATATATAAGTTTTTTAATCATAACAAAAAAAAATTCTTTAATATATGCTATCAATATAATGTTCCCTCCATAACCTATAGAAAATAGCATATGCTACCTATAAAAAAATAGTAGGCTATATGCTATCAGTGCGAAATTTTTTTCTCGTAATAAATTATTATAAAAATAAATGCCCTAATTAGGTTAGGCCAGGGCATGGTATTCTAGGAACGGTTTTTCCTCATCGTTTTACACTCACCCTTAAGTTTCCCTCATAACCTATAAAAATATATGCTATCACTATAAATTTTCTACATAACCTGTACACTCTGCCACTGTACATGTTTTCCGTTCAGAAACTGGAGAGTCAAATAAACGTAATTCTTTACAAAAGGTCCGCATCAATATTTGGTGTTTGTTGGATGTGTTGGGTTGTGCCCTTAAGGGGGGGTCTTCGCCCCCCCAGCTACGCCTAGGTAGGGGCACGGCGCCCTAGGTTAGGTTAGGTGGTTGTGTTAAGTTACTGTACATATTAAGGGGTTTTGTATTATTTTAGTTAGGTCAAACACCAAATATTGATGCGGACCTTTTGTAAAGAATTACCTATATAAATATTTATAATATTATGAAAAATAGATATCACTAATTAGAACACCGCTAATTTGAATATCACTAAAACAGGAATTAAATCACTTACTTAGATGGGCGTTCTGTTGTTGCTGCTATCCCAGGCGAGACAATTCCCGTTCGCTTCGTCCATCTCTTGTAACAAACTTACGAGACGCAATTGTTCAGTATTCTCCCTCATAAGGGGCGGTACTTCTCTCGCTCATGGCAATGAAACTGCGTGAATGCACTACACGGTAAGAAAATCCGAAAAGGAAATGCGTCACAAAGCACTAGGACATCATAAAACCCTACGCTCTGTTTGGAACTGTTACCTACTTATATAATTTCATATTTCCGAAAATACGCAGTAAAAACATGTAAAGACGCACGAAATATCATATCTATACTAGTTAGCATCGTACATCTGTGATAACGAGTTAAAGATATTGAGATACATAGATATATATTTACTTTTTTGATATTTCGTTTGATATTTTTTTTAGAGAACGAACAAGCTCTTGTCGTAGAAAATGGGTGGTTTTAGTAGGATACTGAAGTAAATTTCTCACTTTCTACTTTCTAGAATTGGCAAGTCATACAGACATTGTACGACAATTTGTGGCTCAATGTCGCTCACTGGGCGATATCGAGATACATAGATACATATTTACTCTGATATTGCATTTTTTGAGAGAGAGAGAGCCAGTTTTTCTCGTAGATAATTATGTATTTTAGTAGGAAAGTAAAGTATATTTCTCACTTCCTCCTAAAAAGTCATACAGAAATTTTGCGACAAATTATTCACTCAATGCCACTCAAATGCCAGTAAATGCGGTGTACAAAAATGTACAAAAACCCACTTAAAAATTTTTTTATTAGCAGTAATATTTCAGAACATGTTTATTTAGACATACACCAGTCCAAAACTGTAAAAAAAAAAAAAAAGAAAAAACCGATAATTCCTCGAAATTCAGCTCCAAGTGACATCGATATAGACGAAGGTGATACTTACGTATACTCTTGTTCTGATGTCCTAGTTCCAACTCATGTATAACTTGAGTGTACATCTGATTTCTATTCATATAACTGTAATATAAAGCCAAGGATTTTGGTTTAAACTGGTGGCTTATATTCCGTGCAAATGTTCATAAATTTCTTGCAATTCGAGCATCATCACACTAATGAAAAATAAACATATGCAAGACTTGTTTTTAGTTGGAAAATAATGTTAATTTAAATGTTTCTTAGTAATCCATTGGGAAGACTGTGTGTTTTTGATCAATTATTTCGATCCATGACCACCGAATCATTAAGCAATGTCTACTTTCTTCATCGATCTTTTGCGAACACACGTAACTGCTGAATTAATATACATACATGCATACATACATACATACATACATACATATGCAATTATATATATACACACATATATATACATATATATATATATATATATATATATATATATATATATATATATATATATATATATATATATATATATACAGTTTTTCTTTTAATCTTATTTTGGGGCTAGAATTATACCAATAACAGTTTGTGAGAGAGAGAGAGAGAGAGAGAGAGAGAGAGAGAGAGAGAGAGAGAGTTTCAGTGAAGTAGATTAATACTAGATTAAATCAAAAGTATTTATACCTCCTGAATATCAAATTCATATACTTTTTCATAGCTCACTTCCAAAATTCTTTTTCCCATGCAGTTTCAACCATTTTTTAAAACCTAGTGTACAAAAACGATGAATATACTATTGCACCCCCGCCCCCACCCCGGGCCACTCGCTGTCTTAAAATCTCAGTGCGGATGTTTGTAGGAAGCTGAGTCTTCAGTAGAATTTTTTCCTTCGCTGCTACAGTTCTGGAACTGAGGCCTCTGCAATTCGTCAATTTCTTTTATGACAAAGATGAATATCGGTTGCGAGGGAGAGTTTCCTATTTCTTGTCGGACTTTTGACATTTCTTTTAAAGGTTTCTGTTAGGGGTTTCTGCATCTCAGCAGTTTCCAATTTCCTTCATTTGTCTCTTTTTATATTCCCTTTTTTTTTTTTTTAAGCTTTTAGATTTTAGTTTATCGATTTTCTGGTTGAATTCTTTTTGCCAATTGGATTCGAGTCTTCAAAAAAAGTTGTAGGAAAAACTTGTCAGAAAAACTTGGTTGTTAGTTTGCTAATAGTTCCTGCAGCATAAACTTCCTATGATAACGGTGTGACGCCAAATAGGTAGCAATAAATAAAAAAATCAGTTAAGTGATTTCCATTCTTACAAAGCTTCTATAGTATAGTATATCTCTCTATTCCTGATTGAATAAGAAATCTAAATTATATGCAAATGCATTACTACCTAACTGGAGTTATTCGTTAGATGTTTACAAGTCTTAGATGGAAAAAAAAATAGAAAATTATATAAACACGTATATATGTATGTATGAATGTATACATTCTTGTGGTTGCTATTTATTTTACTATAATAATTGCTGAGTGGCCTTTCTCTTCTTCTTCTTCTCTCTCTCTCTCTCTCTCTCTCTCTCTCTCTCTCTCTCTCTCATTTCATCAGACTTTATATATCGACATGTTCCCCTTTCATTCCATTTCCCCAGGGAGGTGGAGGCCAAGTGGACTACTCGGTGGTAGGTGGCTGGGACTCGCTCCATGTGGACGAGAGCGGAGGCGTGACGCTGTCCCGCCGTTTGGATCGCGAGGCTGAAGAGGGCGCCTTGGGCATCGCCCAAATCCTGGGCACAGACAGGGGAGAGCCGCCTCTGACCGCCACCGCAACTTTGACGGTCACCGTCACGGACGTCAACGACTGCGCGCCTCGCCTGCTTCCTCCTCAGGACGTCCTTCACGTGACGGAGGGCGCTCCTCCCGTCCTGCTCGGCGTCCTGACGGCTACCGACGATGATGTATGGGCCCTTGGGCATGGGCCTCCCTTCAGCATGTCGCTCTCGCCGTCGAATCCTTCTTATGTCTTGGATTTGGTCAGCCTGAAGTTCTATCAACGTGAGTATGACGGTGTTGTTTGGTTGCTGTTGATGAGATTCAGGCTGTCAAGCCTGGCACTCAGGCTCTTTCAGTCGTTCAGAGTTTGAGACGGCAAAGAGAGGGAGTTGGAGTGGTTGGACAGCAAGATAGAGATTCCCAGATCCCCATGTTTCTAATGTGTTGTCCCCCAAGATTAGCAGATTCTATAGAGTTTTAGGTCGACGCGGTCAACATGCAAATAGGAAGCCGTGCTCTTTTAGACTTGACGTGCCATCTGTAAGAGAACCTTGATAAGGTTTTGAGTGTAGAGTAGTTCAAATAGATTTTAGTGCTGCTTTCGATTTAGTAAATCACTAGGCACTTATTTACAAACTTCAGAATCTTGGAGTGGGTGGAAATGTTTTAGGATTACTTCAAGATTTCCTTAAAAGGTACGAAGCAGCGAGTTGACTTAGATGGGGTCTGGAGTTCCACAGGGTAGTGTTCTTGGGCCACTGTTATTTTGCGAGTTGCCGTTGATGGGGTCTGGAGTTCCACAGGGTAGTGTTCGTGGTCCACTGTTATTTTTAGTGTATAGAAGTGATGTGGTTGTTGGCCTGGAAAACAAGATTGTTCAGTAAGTGGACGTAGTAGTGTCTCCACTTATGAGAAATGAAGCTACCCTTAATCTCAGTCGGGTCGTGGAACGGGGCAGTAAATGGTGCAGTTAGTGGGGTATGCGGCTGAACTCCAGTAAAACGAAACGACTGTTGATTACCAGATCTCGTCCAGATTTTCCACCTCATCCTCCCCTGCAAATGGATGGGACTCTGCAGAATGAGTCTGATGTAGCTTCTAACTCATATCTTACTTTTGAGAGAGGTTAGGTTAGGTCTGCTTCTGCTAGAGATTTATCTCTTTTAGACAGAGTGGTTGGTGCTGATAGGTTTCTGTTTCCTAATATTAGCAGTTATGACTTGGACCATCGACGGATGGTCTCTGGTTTGTCAATTTTTCATGTATTTGAACAGAGATCTTTCACCTTCACAACTGATCACTGATCCCATTTTCCTGCCGAGAGAAACCAGATTTGCTGAACAGCAGCACCAATATGTAGTAAATGGGCCTCGCTGTCAAATTTCTCAGTTCCAGAGGTCCTTTATTCCTCACACCCTTGGACTGTGGAACAGTCTCCCCGAGGATGTCGTGAAATTGGAACTTCAGAAGTTCAAGCGAAGATGCGATGCATTACTACCCTAATACAATTCTTCTTGAATTTTAATAAGTTAATTACATTTTTATCTATTTATTGATTTGTTAATTTTTCTCTTTTAATAAGTGATATCTCTTCTTTCTGTATTTCCCTTTACACTCCTCTTATCTCTTTCTACTGAACACCACATTCTTTGGGAGCTGGAAACCCAAGTCAATGGGTCCTAGTGGGCTTGATCCATATGAATGGGGTTCATCTGAATAATAATAATAATAATAATAATAATAATAATAATAATAATAATAATAATAATAATAATAATAATAATAATATTATTATTATTATTATTATTATTATTATTATATATATTCCACAATAATATCAATATTATTATTTATAAAAAAACACATTCTTTGGGAGCTATATCAGGTCAATGGGTCAATAATTGTCAATGAATGTGTTCTTCTGAATGACTTTATAAAAAATAATACAAAATAATAATTAATAATAATAATATTATCTTATTATTCATCTTAGACTGAAGATGAACCCAGGACAGGGCTCTCAATTTTTAGTCAGTTTTTTTTTATAAATCAAAAAATATACCACTGAATATTATTGTGGACCTTATATACAGATATCCATTCTCGATCTAGAGGAAAAAAATCAACAAATAATAATAATAATAATAATAATAATAATAATAATAATAATAATAATAATAATAATAATAATAATAATAATAATAATAATAATAATAATAAAAGGAGATGAAGTATATTGGTCTAAGATTGGAACTAGGAGAAAACCCCTACAGTTGCACTAAGAGTTAATAGTTAAAGAGGCTGGGCTGCAAGAATAAAGAACCTTGCAATACTTCAACAATACAGCATCATGGGATATTCACTGATCTCGTAAATTTAGATATTCTAAATCCGATGGATTGATCGTATTCCCATATTTTTATATTAATGATCTCGATGGAAAGCTTTGCAAAACATCCTAGGAAACGGAAGTTTAGATGCTGTTATGACAATTATTATTACAATACGAAGGTTATTTATAACTAACTGCCGATTCTGTGAATTGTATAATCAGCACAACTCGTCTCGTCGTGATGTGTTGTTGCATTCATTCAGCTTTCTTTTTAACTCTGTTCTCGTCGTTAGCTTTCATTTTTCTTTTTCATTTTATCGGTACACCATGTTTATTGTTATTTTACAAAGATTAAAGTTCACGTAATACATCATAAATTTCTAAAAGGAAATCAAATAATCATAATTGCATATTCATTGGTAATGTATTTGGTTATTTTGATTTTCATCAATCTGAAAATTACATATATATATTTTTTGACATGCAACTCTGTATTGAGGAGATTAAACGATAATCATCTGTTAAAATGCTCGTCTTGTGGCCATACCAGATGCCAGTCATGAAATCAACAGCCAATATTGCTAATGTACTACTATTCTTTATTTGAGTGTGGCTGAAAATGCAAGTACAAAATTTCCATAAAACTTTCTTACTTAATTTTACATATTCTTTCAATCAGACTTTTGAACCAGCTGACCAGTCTTTTTACAAAGTAGACAAAAAAAACTAAATGAAGATTACTGTCTCTCTCTCCACAATTCAGACATTTCTTACATGCAACTATTTTTTACAATAGCTAGTCTGTCATAAGTGGCTAACACCTCATGAATAAATTTGTATAAGATTACACAACTATCAGATGCTATATATACACTGAAAACACTTTTCCACATTTCCTTCCATTTATAAAGAAAAACCAAACCTATCGTAATCAAATTTAGTGGTTGTTTCATAAGGCCATAACTGTGATGAGCTCATTATCGCATCATTAACATCATTCAGTCTTTGGCAGTTGGCCTAGTAGTTATAGGAGGTGCCACCAAGATATCTGAAGCACCTTCAGCGAAAGTTGTAATGAGTGCAAAGTCAATTGACACTCTGCATGCTTTGAAAGTCACCAAATGATCAGACAGGCTCATGATATAATGTATTAAACGGAATGGGCTAACTCTGGTAAAATAAAAAAAAAAAATCCTGTACGTTGCACCTCACGTGGTGCACTGTAGGCATTACTCAAGGTTATTAGCAGCATCCCGCCGACCCTCAGCCGCGCCCGTGCTCTGGTCATTTACAATACCTCCGTTCCTAATATCTTTCTTCCAAGCACCCCAACTCCCTCAGTTCACTCCCTCTGCCCCTGAGTGGCTGAAAGCACCCCAGAGCTTGTCTTGATAGCCACATTTTCTATATCATAATGATGTGACGTGTTTGTTTTTTTGTTTATTTGTCCTTTGCGCCACCAGACGTCGACAGCGGTCGAGGAGGAGCCGAGTTATGGACCCGAGGCTCTCTGGATCGCGAGACCCATCGGACGCTCCCTGTGGAGGTCGTGATTGGCGACGCCGGAGGCCTCAGCAGGACGCAGATCGTCACGGTTGTTGTCGATGATCTGAACGACAATCCCATGAAGCCTGGTGCCAAGACGGTCTACCTGTGGAAGACCCAGGTGAGAGAGAGAGAGAGAGAGAGAGAGAGAGAGAGAGAGAGATATTATTAATATCAAATTGCCTGGTGTCACAACTACTAAGGTCATGACATGACGATAAAGAGACAGATTATCAATATTAAATTAGGTGGTGTCACAATTACTTAGGTCATGACGAGAGAGAGAGAGAGAGAGAGAGAGAGAGAGAGAGAGAGAGAGAGAGAGATATTACTAATATCAAATTACCTGGTGTCACAACTACTAAGGTCATGACATGACAATAGGGAGACATATTGTCAGTATTAAATTACGTGTGTCCTACTTAGTGACAGAGAGAGAGAGAGAGAGAGAGAGAGAGAGAGAGAGAGAGAGAGAGAGAGAGAGAGAGAGAGCTTATTAATATCAAATTACCTGGTGTCACAACTACTAAGGTCATGACATGGCGATAAAGTGACAGATTATCAATATTAAATTAGGTGGTGTCACAATTACTTAGGTCATGACGAGAGAGAGAGAGAGAGAGAGAGAGAGAGAGAGAGAGAGAGAGAGAGAGAGAGATATATTATTAATATCAAACTGTCTGGTGTCACAACTACTAAGGTCATGACATGACGATAAAGAGACATATTATCAGTATTAAATTACGTGGTGTCACAGTTAATTAGGTCATGACAGAGAGAGAGAGAGAGAGAGAGAGAGAGAGAGAGAGAGAGAGAGAGAGAGAGAGAGAGATATTACTAATATCAAATTACCTGGTGTCACAACTACTAAGGTCATGACATGACGATAGAGAGATAGATTATCAGTATTAGATTACGTGGTGTCACAGTTACTTAGGTCATGGCGAGAGAGAGAGAGAGAGAGAGAGAGAGAAACGGTTCCTTCCCTGCATAATATTTTCGAATACATTTTGTAAACCGTAGGCAATTTGCAACAATCATCTAGGACCCCACCGAGCAATTGCTCTTTCCCCCGCAGGGCAGCGGATCAGACGCGCCCTTAGGCCGCGTGTACGTAGACGACCCGGACGACTGGGACGTAGCCGACAAGACGTTCCGGTGGGCCGGGAAGCCTCATCCGCTGTTTACGCTGAATGCCGATGACGGCTCCATTTTCGCTTCCAGCCTTGTGCGAGAAGGAAGGTAAGTGAAAATATACCCAGATGGAGAGGACTGAGTGGATTTGACAGTCAGATAGGCTCAGCCAGTCCAAACGCTCGGGCAAAAAAGGGTTAAGTCAGTCTGCGTTTAGAGTCCCTTCCGTCATAGAATAAGCAGTTGCCATCTATACTTCAGAAGGGATTGGCGTTTGTAATGAATGCCCCGAACTGTGAACAGACACGGCATCTAGCCCTATTGAACTACTGGGTGTGCAGTATCTCACTCTGTCACACAATCATGTTATTTTGCGTTCCCCAAAGGTCCTTTTTTCATTATTGCCATAAGAACGATCTCGTTTTGCATTTTCATTTACGCTTTGAGGCAATGGCATTCGCCCGTTTTTCCAGGTCGTTTATGAGAATATTTTCGCGTTATTTGTTTTATTTGATTCATTTATGGAGTCTTTTTTTTTATACTGCATGGTTAGACCGTAATGCAGCAATAACGTGTCTTGATAAATCAGTATTCAGCATTCTCCTCTTTTACATTACCTTAAAAATATTTTTTTTAACTTAATAAAGTTTGTATTCCTATGACAACTTTTTAAAATGCCATTTAGCAGAAAGTCGAATAAAGTTTTCTGCACCGTTGAAACAATCACAGCATTATATTGTTTCATGACAGGGGCACAATATTACAATACCCTCATTACAGAGACATCATGTGGGCATAATCATTGTACCTGAAAAAAAATGAAAACTATTAGAATGTGCATTTTAGGTTGTTTTAAGATCAAATGCTCGACAGTAGTCTCATTAGCTGTAATCTGCATAATAATGATCAGGTACTTTGTCATGAGCTATGATAGAGAAAAATGTACCTTTTTCCTTATAGAAAGGTAAGCCTCCCCCTCACAAAAAAGGATGGGATTGTAACAAAGATAAATAAATATCACAAAGATACAACTGGAAGTCCAGTATAACATATTAACCATTAATCTCTCGTTCGTAAGATAAGGGAAAGTTGCTTCACGAAGGAAATAAGCCTACTTAGTAACCTCAAAGGTTCATTTAGGTTTCTTGACCGCAGTGAAACAGCCCAGTGTCCCCTTCTCTTTAAAAAAAGACTCTCGATGGACCGTGGAACGTGACTCAGAAAAATAATATCATAATTGGGCTTATGTATAGATGTTTTGTATGTAGTACATACATACATACATACATACATACATACATAAACATACATACATACATACATAAACGTACTATATGTAAGCCGTTTCCCTAGGTGAAGAATTAGGTCTAAGGTGGTACACAAGAAAACAGCCACTTCGGTGAACAAACTCGCTGTGCAATAAAGTTCCTCGACATTAGCCACTTCATATAACTACAGGGAATGCTCACCAGTAGTGCGTGGGACCCTGCATAAAAACAGCAGTGTTCACTCCTTGCACGATGGTAGAAATCTCAAAACGCTGATTCATCTTTTCACCTTAACTAACCTTTTAATCACTTCTATGTATCACCACATTTCTCCTATACCAAATTTTCTACACAAAAGATTCATCTGAACAGTTTCCAACTTTCTCTGCCATTCGCATTGAACATCCACACTTCACTCCCATAAAGGAGAGTGGGTTTAGTAATCATTTTATCCATTCTTATTAGGCTTCAGTAGACACTCCCACTCTATGCCCTATCCTTTGAACTCACCCTGCTTCCCTTTTCACTGCCTTAATCTGCTCTTCAACATTATTGTCATTCTACCTTTAGCAATCATATCTACCTCCCAAAATGCATATAAGAAATGAACACTTCAGTTCTTCCACCATCCATAACATTGTAATGGTCACATTAATTCACAAATCTCTCCCAGAAAAAAAAACTCTTTCAAACTATTTCATTATTATGTTTGGAGTTTCTCTCCACTAATGACGATCTGCCTGCAGCCATCACCTGTATGTATATATGCATGCATACATGTTTGTGCACATGTATATACGTAAATGATGAGGATATGTTTGTTGCTCAAAAATCATGTTTTACCTCACACATAAACATGGCATTTTTAGTACTTTCATTAACTACATTTAACTAGAAATTAACATTTAATATTTTCCCAGTATACAGCTTAGCAGATGCATGGGAAAATTATATAAAAACAATACTTAGTTTAGTGAAAGGTCACCAACGTCAAAATTCCCTGAATGCCCGCGGTGCTAAATCATTGTAGAATTAATCCCACGCCAGTCCCCGAGATCAAGGGTGTTTTATCAAATTCCAGGGGCATCGCTTTGAATTCCAAAGTATTTTTGTTATCAAGACAGAGAGTGAAGTTTCCACCTGCGTTCAGTTATTAAGGATATGCTCTGTACAGAGCAACGGGGTCTCTCACGACGTCACTCTTAAAGAAATTGAAGTCATCTGAACAACGCCGTTGGGGTTTGACTCATTCTTCTTGAAACCTTGCCATTTTGCGATGTCACATCTATTTATCTACCCATCTATCTGTCCAGCGATAGACAAATAGATAATGTGTGTGTATATATATATAACTGACAATCACATTATTATGTTTAGACAAAGGAATTTTGAAATATCGCGCCAAAAGTTTCTTGACGATTATTGCAGTTCCGGCTCTTGACACATTTAGTTAATTTGTGAGTGAGTGGAATAGCGAAAGAAGGCCTTTTTTTGGCTGCATGATATATATATATATATATATATATATATATATATATATATATATATATATATATATATATATATATATATGTGGAGCACATGCAGTATCAATAAAACGGATAAACAAGTACTCACATTTTCGAGGACTCTTTCTTTTCATTTTTTTTATTTCGTATTTAGAAGAGCATTCAAACATTAGAGGAACTCAAATAGATGTGAGGTCAAAGCAGGTATCAACCCTATGAAACAGGTGGGAAAAAATTTTGGTAATGTTTCTGATTTTGATGAAAGACGGCCTATTTTTATCCTGCGGAAATTACTGGGCATAATTTCGTTTTCTTTAAAATCCCTGTTATACGTATCAGTACAGATATCTGGTCGAGCTGCATCAAATATTAGAAAACTGAACATGTTGCTCGAATGTCAACCAAAAACGGACCGGGGTCCAGTTGGTGATGTAATTCTAATCCTCGACAATTTGTGGGTTTTGACGGAAAACAGCTTCTGTTGCAGTTGACAGAAATTTTGACGTAAATTCAGGAAGCAGACATTTGTTGTATTTGACGTTTATCATGCTGAGTTTAGTGAAGGAGCAAAATTATTATTATTATTATTATTATCATTATTATTATTATTATTATTATTATTATTGCTGTTTTCCATGAAGTGCAGAGATTCGTCTCAATATGAAACCAGTAAAAAATGCGCCTAAGTTTCTTCGGCGCAATCGAGTTTTCCGTACATCGTATAATCAAGGCCACCGAAAATAGATCTATCTTCCGGTGGTTTCGTTATAATGCTGTATGAGCCGCGGCCCATGAAACTAACCACGGCGCTGTGGTTGGCCTAACCTATATCGTTGCCAAACACACGATTATGGCTAACTTTAACCTTAAATAAAATTAAAACCACTGAGGCTAGTTGGCTGCAATTTGGTATGTTTGATGACTGGAGGGTGGATGATCAACATACCAATTTGCAGCCCTCTAGCCTCAGTAGTTTTTAAGGTGTGAGAGCGGACAGTTAAGTATATCTTAGTTTAATCAGACCACTGAGCTGATTAACAGCTCTCCTAGAGAGGCCTGGACCGAAGGATTAAGACTTATTTTACGTGGCTAAGAACCAGTTGGTTACCTAGCAACGGGGCCTACAGCTTATTGTGGAATACGAACCACATTATACCGAGAAATGAATTTCTATCACCAGAAATAAATTCCTCTAATTCTTCATTGGCCGGCCGGAGATTCGAACGCGGGCCCAGCAGAGTGCTAGCCGAGAACGGTACCGACCAGTCCAAAGAGGAACTCAGTTTCTTGTAGATGAGTAGATCAGAAACCCACGAGACCTACAGTAGATGCTATTGATGTCTCCGGAGAGGAGACTAAAATTCCCACACTGAAAGAATAATAATGTTCCTCGTTGGCAGAGTGGTTTCCGTTCTCAGCTAGCACTCTGCTGGCCGCGAGATCGAATCTCCGACCGGCCAATGAAGATTCTTATAAGAGGAATTTATTTCTGGCGATAGAAACTCATTTCTCGCTATAATGTGGTTCGGATTCCACAATAAGCTGTAGGTCCCGTTGCTAGGTAACCAATTGGTTCTTAGCCACGTAAAATGAATCTAATCCTTCGGGCTGTTAATCAGCTCAGTGGTCTGGTTAAATTAAGGTATACTTAACTTTTTTCTGCAGAGAATAGATTGTCTCAAGGGGGTTAACATAATTAATATACTATGTGGTACGGTATTGAAATTTTGCAATGGAACAGAACGCCGACAATCATTGCAAATCCTGAGAATCACTAAGCTTTGTACATGATGTTAGCACATGAAATAAATGTGCTATTGTGTGTATGCGAAGTCACTTTCCTCGTGTTACGAAAAGCGAAGAAAGAGAACGATAGGGCGATGTTTGCCCTATCCAGTGAAAGGAAGTTAGAGAAATTGACGGTCATGTCGAGAGAAAATACCTTGGTTTTCACGCGGTAAGCTAACCAAATGAAGTTACAGCCATTAAACGATAGGAATTGTTTCTAAGGGGAAATGAACTCAAAACAGTAAGAATTTATTTATTTTTTTACTGAGACATGTTTGTGGCTATTTTTCAGTCTCCTTTAAACAACTTTCCTGTGACCAGTTCAACGTGAAATTTCCTAACCTATGCAAATCATTCGAAGTTAAACAAGTTGTGGTACTGATTATTTCATTACAGCCGGGTTGTACTTGAATCCACTACTTCACGGTTCAGTTAAAAGGAGTCTGATCTTACTGGCATTAATGCTTTAGTGAACCACCAATAAGGATAGGAGATGTTACGGTTTACAAGTCGACTTTTTAATGAAACCAGCAAATATAAGCTCGGTTGAGAAGCGATCTCACCGTACGCTTGTTTATGCTTGGGCGAAACTACCAATGAAGCTACGCGATGCCAAGGTTCAAAAGCTGCCTGCTCTACGTTCATTTATAGCATATCACCAGTGAGGATTGGCAACATAGGGATTTTACAGTGCCTTAACTCCAGTTACTTTCACGTCTTGGGTAAAGCACCGCAAAACGCAATGCTCTAAAGCTACCTGATCACGTGGCTAGGCTGAAGGCTCAATTTGTAAAGTTTACTTTTCGTCAGGGTTTAATCCACTGACATTCACTGCGACCTCATACAAAGTCTTGGATAAATATTTCAATATTTTGATTTACAGGACAACATTTTCCTCTGTCAGTAAATACGCCGTTCCCTTCGTTTGAGCAGCCACTTTCTAGATTCACCCTTCACATTAACGTGAGAGTGTATTTTTGGCGTGAAATAAACAAAATAGAAGATTTATGTAGAGTGGGTTTCTTTATGCAATACAACATCTTCTTCGACCTGAATCAGTTAAGAAGAAACAGTTGGATTTTGGAGTGGTTGACATAATATTACTCGTGAACGATGCCATAGCAGTAATTAGGAATAATCCTTGCTTCTGTCTTGTGGAACAGGTACCAGCTGCACTTTGCAGTGAGTGACCAAGTGTGGAATCAAGTGAATGTTGCTGCCAACGTGACTGTGGTGGTCAGAACCTTGACCCATGACGCCCTGACCCACGCTGTACCAGTCATCCTGACTCCCATTACTCCAGCCGACTTGACCAGGGGTTGGGCGCCCACCGTAAGTATTGCTGGAGAGCCTTTAGTTCTAGGTTACTGACGAATCCGTTTTCGCGCTTCTTAACTCTATTGTTTTCGTCCGAAAACTGACGAGTTGTTGACAGAACGACCGTCATCGAACATCTACTTAGTTGGAAAACATCCAAGATTCATTTTACTAAGCAAGAGGCAGTGTTTTAACCTAATCTTAATCACAGCTTCCAAGAAGGGTGCATGGAATAGATATCGTTTTATGCGTATGTGTGAATTTATATATATAAAAATATCTAACTTTTGGAATTTTCATACCTTTTCATGAAAGTCAAATGTCAGAGGAGTACACATATTGTCCATTACGTTTAAACCGTACGAGGTAGATACAATATATTTGCCGTGACACAGATTGAAATTAAATACGGTCAACGTAATAAGCCTAGAGGTCAAAGGTCAAATATGAATTTGGGTTATGTTTAGGGTTAGTTTATTTGTATACTAACCTTTTAACAGGAATTTACAAAAAAAAAAAAAAAAAAAATTGAGTCATCACACCAATTGGATTTGATTCTGTGAATATCACTTTGTCATTACATTTTCCTTCTTCTGCCTCATATCATACTGATGATGATCATTATTATTTTTATTTCTTTTTTTATCCCACGCAAGAATGGAGGCGGCGGCCTTGGAAAACTCCTAGAGGCAGTCCACGACATAATTTCAGGAGGTCTTCCCTACAAAGTAGAAGTCGTCAGCGTCTACGGGAAGAACGCGCCTCCTGGGACCGCTTCGACCGTCTCCTTCAGTTCTCCAAGAACAGAATCCTCGTCCAGTCATCCACAAGAAGAGGAACATCCAGGCGGTGCTAAATCATCCAGTGAGCCTCCAGCGCCAACCACCTGCGTCTGGGTGAGCGTGAAGGATGATGAGGATGCTTTCGTAGATCCTGTCAGGCTTCAGGGATTGTTGTCCCTCTACAAGGACAAGGCAAGTTGATTCTGAATGCTTCAAGAGGTTGGGGCAGTTTAGCATAATGTTTGATTAATAGGTCCCTCCTCGCTCACACCCACAAAAAAAAAAAAATAATAATAATTACACTGCATTCTATGGTAACTGACATCGAGTGTCTGTAAACAGAACCTCTTAGTTTTATCTCGTCACGTAGGCTATTATAATGCAAAATCACTCCCCTCAAAAAAAAAAAAAAAAATAAATAAATAAATAAACTTTTCGTGGCCGTTTCCACGACAAACCACATCACCAAAAATTAAATATATTGTCTTGTGAATTTTCAAACGGACGAGGCAGGCATCCAGTTCCTTCATCAAGTGCAGTTACATCTGAGGGAAAACAGAGGATATTGGGAAATGGCCGAAATATCAATCTTCTTATCGTAATTTGTTATTTTGACTTGTTTTGAAAGTGTATAATAAATGCAGTTGCTAATTTTTTTTTGTCGCTGTCATAAATTCCCTTTAATCGGTAAATATTCAGGACAGTCTTCTAGAGCCGCATTTAGTATTCAGAATAATACCATGGAATTAATTCCGATTTTTTGCATTCAGTGAACCAAATCAAACTTGAATCGACAAAACATGCACTGGCACATTAGAGTTATGTAATCCATATTACAAAAATTGATAAATCAGTTTTTTATAGGTTACATATTTGCATACAGCATTATAAACTACTACTGTACGTTGTCCGTCAAAGATGGCCACTCATTTCTTATTATTCCCGAATTAAATCGGATTCTTAATATACCAAGTATATTATGTTACTCAGCACCATCCTTTCCCAACACTGATAACGAAACATGGTGTTCGTTTCCGTAGACTGTTGCAGCAATAAATGTGAATAGAAATGTGATAACATATATATATATATATATATATATATATATATATATATATATATATATATATATATATATATATATATATATATATAGTAAAGAAGATCAAATAAAACTCACGTCTGAGTTATAGGTGGATATATCTAAAAGAAGTTGGAACCTATGCACCCAAGGAATTACCTGGGCAAGCTAACTGCTTGCATACCAGCGAGTTTTCCCCAACTTACTCAGCAATGACCCAATAGACAACATTTCATTCGATTATCCCTTCTGAGTGAATAATAGATATCATCAACACACAATCATAACAGAAATAAATTTCTGACTATATCGAACCCAGGTCTCTCATGGAAAGCAAGGGCGTTATCCATATATCTAAAAGAAGTTGGAACCTGAGATGCACCCCCAGGAATTATAAGCTAACTGATGACTGGTTTATACTCAGCAATGACCCAATAGACAACATTTCATTCGAAAAAACTGCTGGTATGCAAGCAGTTAGCTTGCAAATTCAAATAGTTTTCTTGATCAAAACCATGTTTTTTTTTTATTTTGATTTTTTTAGATTTATATACAAAGTCAAATAAAGAGCTGTCTCGCTATATATATATATATATATATATATATATATATATATATATATAGTATGATGACTGAAGGTAGAAGAGAGAGTTTTCTTGAGAGAGAGAGCTGTCTGGCTCATAGACTTTTGCAGAGAGAGAGAGAGAGAGAGAGAGAGAGAATCTCGATAAAATATTGGGCATCACAGACATGAAAGCAGGTATGAGCATGCTTGCCGTTACACACATACCCAAAAACAAGCTCGCTCTCGATTCGCCTAAATGGGATTATTCGTTTATGAACTACGTAGGTTTTATCCCACGACGTTCGAAATAAGACGCCCTAACTCGAGAGTAACCTCTATAACACGGACTATGGCCCTCTCTCTCACTAAGATTCCAAGGATTTCATCTCAAGCAGAAACGCTGCTAAAACTGATCTTTTCTGAAGAGATCTTCTGAATCACTTTCAAGTGTGACTTGTTTTTATTGCTTTTTAATTTCAGCTTTTAACAAATTCGTTGACCGTACCTTAGTCAAAATACCAGGCAGCTGACATGAAGTAGTTATTTTTGACTGCAGAAATGGGGACGATAACGATAATTTGACAATATATACCTGAACGCATGAATAAATGCGTTTACCCTGTGCATCATACGCAAAAAAAAAAAAACTTTTATTAATGTCATTTGCTAGTTCATTTGGGTAGGGGATTATTTATTAATGAAGAAGTGACTTTGTTTTTGTAACAAATAACTCAATATCTGAAGCATAACTGTTTGAAACTAATGATTTACATGATAGCAAAATGCTGCTCTGTGGTTAAATAAAAGGAATAGGTACAATTCACTATAAGAAGCTTACGTGACTTTCTGTTTCCGACGAAAGCTGGAGAAAGTCACGGGCCTCTCGGTCTCCCTGAAGCATCCACCGCCTGTCTTCGATAGGAAAGGACCCTCGGTCCAGCAGGTCCCCAAGAAGGACGCGCTGAGTGGGGGATACCCCCCACACGTCGAAGGACCGGAGGACTCTTCTCTTTCCACTCTCAAGTCGTCCTACGAAGACGCTGCCTCCGTCACTTCCTCGGCTTCGACAGCTCTTCCCCTTCAGGTAGTTTTGCTTTTCTTTGTGGATTTAACAAGTTGTTCTGGCTTTTCGTTTTAATTTGGGCGAGAATTAAATGTAGATCAAATTGGTCTCCCTTATTCTTTTATTTTCCTTTCACTCGAGTATGTTCGTTTGTCCTCTTCTCAAGGTTAACTTGATAGCATTTGTATCTGAACGTGTGTTGGAGACGTCTATGACTCCTGAGTGTTGAATTTGTCCTGAAAGAACTTTCCTAATTTTCATAGTCTTGTTGTTTGAGGATAAAAAGCCAAGATTCTTGATAACTTTAAGGTGGTTACAGATGACCTCTTAATGGAAAAAAAATTATGGTCTTAAAATAATTTATTACAAGTTAACTGAGGTCTGGAAAAAAAGATAAAAAAAAAAAAAGTCAAATGTATTTGTTCAAATATTTCACGAAGAAATGAGATTATCAGAAATACAATACGAAAGGTGTGGTGCAAAACACTAAAGAACTGCGTTTGGAGTGTAATAAAAGCAAAAGAATTTTTTTTATATTTCAAAGTTGAATTTTTAACGAAATGATTTACAACTAAAATAACTGGATATATGCCCTTAGTAAAAGGACTATAGAACTGCAAAAAAAAAAAAAAAAAAAACATATACATGAAAGTTGATTTTATATTTCTGAGACATCTCTTACAAAGATATCTCTTTTAAGACAATACGTATAAACTGGAAGTTCATCTATAGAGTGTAAAATCAAGATTTTTTTTTAGACATTCTATTTTGTCAAGTGTTCTACACACGCGTGGTGTTTTCAAAGCGTCGAGGGTGTCCCTGAAGAAGCCTCTTTCTCTCTAGGTTGTCGACACGAACAAGACCTCGTTAGTGACGCCTCTCCTCATTCGAACCCGCGAATGTAGGTCCCGGGAGAGCTCGCGGGGCCAAGACTCTGACACCTGCGCCCCTTCCAGCTGCCTCAACGGAGGCAGGTGCATCAGATTCCCTTCGGGAAGCAGGTGAGTAGCTCCTGGTTAACTTTTAAAACTTTACGTTGCACCAGGAGAGAGAGAGAGAGAGAGAGAGAGAGAGAGAGAGAGAGAGAGAGAGAGAGAGAGAGCATGTGTATGTGTTTATTCGGTTGATGTGCTATATAACCCAATGGATCATCGTTTATCATTATAAATGGACAATGAACAGGCAGTTCTTTCTATATGTATTATATTAATGTTCACTATTTAGTATACCCCCTTTTTTTTACTTCATAATCCTTAAATGTATAATAAGAATAGTAAATAGCACATTGTACACCTTGGCACAGATTTTCATTAGAAAAAAGGTACAAAATTCCCCCTTAGTGTGAGCACCCTAAGTGTGATCATTAGTGCAACTGCTGCCCAAAGGAAGGCCATTTCACGTTAGAAGATGAAGCCATTGCAAATCACAGGGCCTTGTAATGAAAGTACTTTGACAAATACATAAACCTGTATATAAAAGACACGTTGAGGGTATAAAAATACGTGACATTGGTTGCGAAAGCTTTTGATAAGACAGTGATCAGCAGCAGTGTTGCATGTCTACGCAATCGCTAACCGTCTTCAGGAACGGGTAGTAAATTGAGAAAGCGAATTTACAATATGAGCGAAATGATAAAAATATTTGGTTGGACGGAAATCATATGGAGAGCTGAAATGCAAGAGAACGAAATTTGGAATTAATGTCAATGAACTTCGTAAACAAGTTCTCGCGTATTTCGGGTATTTCAGAGGAAACAGATCATATTTTCTTTAATTTGATGACGATTGAGTTGCAATAAATGGGTGGTCATACGCTTATGAGCTACGTTCCACACATTCATTATTTTAGTTGCCTAGCGTCGAGGCGATTTAGTAATTATTGAGAAAAAAATTATAAATGACTTTTGTGGTATTTTATCCCCAAGCCATTGGGTTAAGCAAGGATTACGCAGTCAATTATATCTGCACACTCATCAAATCATATTTAGATACCTAGAGTGATAACGAAAAACAATGTGTTTCATCTTCCTTTCTCCTTGAGGAGGTTTAGTAATCATTGAGAAAAAAATTATAAATGACTTTTGTGGTATTTTATCCCCAAGCCATTGGGTTAAGCAAGGATTATGCAGTCAATTATATCTGTACACACATCAAATCGTATTTAGATATTTACCGTGATACCGAAAAACAATGTTTCATCTTCCTTTCTCCTTGAACTTGTGGCAGGTGCGTGTGTCCAGGAGGTTCCTGGGGCCCCCAGTGCAAGATCCTTTCCAGGACCTTCCGCGGATCTGGCTGGGTGTGGCTGAAGCCCCTCCCTTCCTGTCTGCCCACAACGTTGTCCCTTCGAGTCCTGACGCGCAGACCTCACGGATTGCTTCTGTATTCTGGTCCCCTTGACCCAAACGCGGAGCCTTTTGGGTCCTCTCGCTGGAGCCCTCCCTCGCCCATGTTGGCTCTGCAAGTGGTCGAGAGAAAACCTCAGCTCATCGTTGAAGGGATCGGCAGTTCTTTCGTCCTCACGGTCAATGCGTCTGTCACCGACGGCGAGTGGCACGCCATCCACCTCCACTTGCATTCGCAGGTCAGTTGGAAATGTGTCGCTTGGAGCGAGCGTCTTTGTCAGCGTATAAGACTTAAACGACAGTTGCCTTATGAGCGTCTGGGAACAAATACCTAAGTGAACACTTCTTCCTTCCTCGTTCAGGACGAGGTACTCTCGCTGAAAACTAATGGGTGGACGTTAATGGTATGCTTTAGCTAAAACTTCTATAGAAATCAATTTAGTTTTAATCTTAAAATATTCATATATTTTATATTCTGATATTGTTAATCTCAGCAGGGAAATACATGTCTAATTGTTAGAAAAATATTGTGGGTCGTAGCTAGGCTGGTAGAGAGAGAGAGAGAGAGAGAGAGAGAGAGAGAGAGAGAGAGAGAGAGAGAGAGAGAGAGAGAGGGGGGGAACTAGATGTGAGTGCTGCGTATTTCACTGGGAGAATAAAATATCCATGTCTACAGTTTTTCTTTTGGTAACGAAAATTGAAAACGGGTATTATTGCAAATTTGTGTGGCCACTGAGCACTCGGCAAAAAAGCAGCATTAGCATTCTTCAGGGTGTTTATAAAAGGAAACGTACTGTGAACGAGATATTTTCATAAAAGTAATTCATATGCTTGACTCTAATAATAATACTTTCCTGAATTTTGTGGCTTTTAATCGTTGTGGGACTCCACATGACTCTGCAGTTGCAATAAAAAAGGGAATGAAACTTACAATATGAAGTCATTCTGAGCTTTATTCCACTTTTTGAGAGGATAAGCTTACTTAAAAACAGTCCCAAAATGCATTAGATACAGCCACGTTAACGGAGGTGTGGTTACCTTCCAGTTAAGAATATTTCGGCAATTCCTTGTTTCCAGGGAGTGGTTTTAATGGTGGACTTCTGTGGCCTGGGATGGGACGAGGAGACCAGCGACGACTCTCATTGCGTTGCTAGGAAGTCTTGGGGCCTCCCAGAAGGTCTGAAAACGTGGGAGGTGATGGGTCCTCTGCAAGTAGGGGGTCTAGCTCAAGGACCACAACTGCCAAAGGATTATGGATGGAGCCAAGCTCCTACGCCTTATTCGCTCAATGGGTGTCTTTCCAGTCTCAGTGTAAATGATCAGGTGAGGTCACTGAAGTCAGTATCCAGAATGATATTACAGAGTACAAATAAAAGTATCCCAAATGCCATTGTGGTGGGACTTTGGTGTAAGTTAGTCATTTCGGTCGTGCAAAGAGGCGATAAAAGACATTGATTTCACCTTTTTTTTTGTAAAATTATAAACAAAAGGTAAGCCCAGCCTATTAACTTCATTGATACTGTTAACACCGTTAATGGAACTGAGAAATTTATGAGTGAAAACAGTTATTACTGTTTTTCGCTAAAATCTGAAAAGAAATTAACATATAAGAAAATACTGCATGCGTGCACGTGCGCTGACTTATGCACATGCATGTGTGCCAAGCGATGTGCTGCGATAAGGGTTTTCATCTAGACAAAGATATATAGAGCTATATGTAGATGTAGATTAGATACAGATGTAGTGACCGGTACATAGCTACAGTAACATGCACCAGTAGTGATGAAAGTGAAATGACAGTCTTGCAGCTTTATTACAGTTCATGGACTTGGGCGAGCCAGCATTCAGCAAAGACAGCACGACTGGCTGTCAACCGCAAGAAACAGCATGCCTTGGGGACCCAGGATCGTGTGGCATCAGAGGCGCCTGTTCAGGGGGACTGAATCACCCTGAGTGCCACTGTGACCCTGGGTGGACAGGGGCCAGCTGTGACACCCCGACAATCCCGGCCACTTTGCGTTCGAGGTCGTACATGAAACTGGCGTTGTCCTTCACCCCTTCGCCGAGGGTCGTGAGCGTCCAATTGAGGGTCAGGGCACTTGGAGAGCCGACGGGGATGCTCGTTCGTCTTGCTGCCCAGCACACGCACCATTCTTTTACTGTTCAGGTATGTTCAGATCGGCCAGGTCTTTGTTATCTGTAGCGAAGAAAGGAATATAAAATCCAAGCAAAAGCTAGCTCTCAAAAATTCATTCAGCCATGCGAGCGACATCTCTAGTATAGTATAAGATCACAAAAGCCATGAAAATGGCATTTTTGTTATCGTTTCATAATGCACCCTCATCCGTGTCTTCCCCGTTGTCAATATAATGCCTGGTGAATTTGTAAAGCTCGATGCCCTTATGAATCCTCTTATCCCTGTCATTCCATGCTTAGCTCCGAGCTGGAGTGGCCTGCGCGTCGGTGTCCGGGGCAGGGTGGGCAGCCAGGGCTGCCTGCGTCGAGGGTAGACCTGTAGGGGATGGTCACTGGCATACCATCAGAGCAGAGAGACACGGCCATAATCTCCTCATCAGCGTCGACGGCGGAGACGAATGGCGGGTGAACAGATCGATTCCTTCCTTACTGCCCGGGAAATCCAGTCTGCAGGAGGATATCGCGGGACCGCCGATGCCTTCGGAGATCGACAAGCATGACGGCGTGACCGTCGGTGGAATTCCGGAGTTCCTGGGCGTCAAACTCGTGACTGTTGGGGATGACCTGCAGGACGGTGAGTAGATGAAACTTTCGGGTTGAAGACGACTTGGGATTTTTATAGAGTCTTACTCAGTGGCGGTTTTATTTTTTAAGTCATTTGGCAGTTACACGCCAGAGAACTAAAAAACTGGAATTTTTTTGTTCCAGCTTTTCATTTCGTACTTTACTTCATCTTATTTTGTATTTTCTGTAATTCGTAATCACTTAGAGTTTAATGTTTCTGACAAAGAAGCTGGTTCATTGCCCCTCTAATTTCGTAGTAAAGTGCCAGTGAAAAATTAAGCACAATTCCAAAATTTAAGCGCATACATACGTGCATAAATACATTTACATGAATATAAATTCACAAAACTTGCCTTCTAGTCTGATATCACAGTTTTTAACAAAAGTAAACCGATTAATACATTATAACTTTTATGCCTATGCCCAGGTATCTATTTTCCTTATTGACTATCCTTGCATTTTTCAATTTGTTTTACCTGATTTATCAAAGTCATTGGATTCATTTAAGCATACATATCTTTAAAATCGGCATTTTGAATGCATCTTCTTGATTTCATATAGTCGTATTTTTCCAAATTTGTTCTTTCCTTTATGTACATTATTGCAAAATGCAAATATATATATATATATATATATATATATATATATATATATATATATATATATATATATATATATATATAATATATTATCATATATATATAATTGTTTGTTCTGTGCATTAGTAGAATTACTAACAGGACCTCAATCAAACTGAATAGTATCTAATGGAGTATTTATTCAGAAAAAGTTACAAGCTCTCTTGGACAAACAGTCCTCATTATGTGCGGATACTTGTCCAAGAAAGCTTGTAATTTTTCTGAATAAGTACTCCATTGGATACCATCCAGTTTGAATGAGGTCCTGTTAGTAATATATATATATATATATATATATATATATATATATATATATATATATATATATATATATATATATATATATATATATATATATATATATATGACGTTGTCCCACCCCAGCATGCATAGACGACCTGAGAGTGTCAGATCGCCAACTGCCGCTTCCTCCCGCAGTCAACGGCAGCACCTGGGCCCAAGTGACCACATTGAATGGGTTTATCAAAGGCTGCAGCCCTCCCGCCTCTTGTCTGAACACGACCTGTGATCCCCCGCTGTCCTGCCACGCCTCCTGGACGCAGCCTTCTTGCAGGTTAGTGCGTGGTCCTCGCATCCTGTGAGAGATTGACATAGTTTAGGGCAAGGTCTGGAGAACACTAGCCTCGTCCCCCTGTCAGTTTAGATTGCTTTGTATGGTGCAGTGTGTGTCAGTGGGTTCGTCGAGATGCTGAAGAGCCTTCAGTATATGGGTAGTGATAGTGTAAATGGCAGGTGATCAGTTAGGTCTTTTTTTTTGAAGCCATTCGTGTTAGGGAAAGCCATATTACGTCATATATATATATATATATATATATATATATATATATATATATATATATATATATATATATATATATATATATATATATATATATACATACATATATATATATATATATATACACATATATATATGTATGTATATATATATATATATATATATATATATATATATATATATATATATATTTATTTATATGTGTGTGTGTGTTTGTGTGATAGATAGAAATGAAGAAAGTTATACATAGTTAGATAGAAATATATAAATAGATATATACACTTTATATATGTAGATACAGATAGGCAGATAGATAAGATATACAATTTGTCACATGAAATGTGTACAAAATTAAGACGTGTGGTCAACGCCTTTTATGAAACAGGTAAACTAAACGAAAAACCTTCAGTTAAATGATCTTTCAATGATCATCTTCCCTCAAATTTAAACACAAAAAGTTCTCGAACAATAAACAAAACGTCGTCGGAACGGGAAATCCAAAATGGACACCCATGGATCGAAAACAGCCGCGTCTGCTCTCACATCCAAATATTTTCCCCATTACTTCCAGCTGCGGTTCCGGGCGGCATCTGGTGGGATCTACGTGCGAAGACATCAACGAGTGTCTGCTGGAGCCGTGCCTGCACGGAGGAACCTGCCATGACCTCAAACCGGACTACCTATGCCTTTGCAAGCCCACCCACATCGGCAGCAACTGCGAGTGGATCAAGACCTCTAGCACAGGCCACCCGCTAACCGCGCCGGCAGCCATAGCGGCTGTAACGCTGTCGCTCCTTCTTTTAGGTGAGTTATTTCGACCGTTACTTCCCTCCCCCTTTCAACCTCCCCTCCCGTCCGCCCCCAACCCCGTCCTTAACATCCTATCGATGATTCCCCCGAGCGCTGTTACGGAGAGACCCCAACAACCGTTAGGAAATAACTGTCGCTTCAATTCTGCCTCACGGCCGTTTCTTTTCTTAGTTATTTATCTTTTTTCCCATTCTCATCCCTCCCCCCCTTTCCCAAAATTCGCCAACGATCACATCAGGGAACCGTTTTTTCTTTCGGACTGACGTCTACCCTCGTTCGCTGTTTCTCTGGCCGGGATATCAAGTGTTTTGAAGTCAGATCTTGGGCTCATTTGGGGGTTATTTATGTTCGCCCCCTTTTCTCGCAGGCTTTGTTCTTGGCTTTTTTTTTTATTTTGGAAATTTGTGTGAAACTCGTCTCCAGAAGTGATCCCAATCATTGCCTGGTAACAGGAGCTATTGTTGTGGTTTGAGTGGGGAGGGGAACGTGACTTTCTCTCGGAGGAGATACAGATTTTCTTCTCCCCTTTTCGTCGTTCTTTTGGAAATTTCTCGGCATCGCGACTCCCTCTCTGGTCAGGTACAAATGTTACCCACCCACCCACCATACTCCCTCTCTGGTCAGGTACAAATGTTACCCACCCACCCACCCACCATACTCCCTCTCTGGTCAGGTACAAATGTTACCCACCCACCCACCATACTCCCTCTCTGGTCAGGTACAAATGTTACCCACCCACCCACCATACTCCCTCTCTGGTCAGGTACAAATGTTACCCACCCACCCACCCACCATACTCCCTCTCTGGTCAGGTACAAATGTTACCCACCCACCCACCCACCATACTCCCTCTCTGGTCAGGTACAAATGTTACCCACCCACCCACCATACTCCCCTCTCTGGTCACCCCACCCACCCACCATACTCCCTCTCTGGTCAGGTACAAATGTTAGCCCACCCACCCACCATACTCCCTCTCTGGTCAGGTACAAATGTTACCCACCCACCCACCATACTCCCTCTCTGGTCAGGTACAAATGTTACCCACCCACCCACCATACTCCTCTCTGGTCAGGTACAAATGTTACCCACCCACCCACCCACCATACTCCCTCTCTGGTCAGGTACAAATGTTACCCACCCACCCACCATACTCCCTCTCTGGTCAGGTACAAATGTTACCCACCCACCCACCATACTCCCTCTGGTCAGGTACAAATGTTACCCACCCACCCACCCACCATACTCCCTCTCTGGTCAGGTACAAATGTTACCCACCCACCCACCATACTCCTCTCTGGTCAGGTACAAATGGTACTCCCTCTCTGGTCAGGTACAAATGTTACCCACCCACCCACCCACCATACTCCCTCTCTGGTCAGGTACAAATGTTACCCACCCACCCACCCACCATACTCCCTCTCTGGTCAGGTACAAATGTTACCCACCCACCCACCATACTCCCTCTCTGGTCAGGTACAAATGTTACCCACCCACCCACCATACTCCCTCTCTGGTCAGGTACAAATGTTAGCCCACCCACCCACCATACTCCCTCTGGTCAGGTACAAATGTTACCCACCCACCCACCATACTCCCTCTCTGGTCAGGTACAAATGTTACCACCCACCCACCCACCATACTCCCTCTCTGGTCAGGTACAAATGTTACCCACCCACCCACCCACCATACTCCCTCTGGTCAGGTACAAATGTTACCCACCCACCCACCATACTCCCTCTCTGGTCAGGTACAAATGTTACCCACCCACCCACCATACTCCCTCTCTGGTCAGGTACAAATGTTACCCCCACCCACCCACCCACCATACTCCCTCTCTGGTCAGGTACAAATGTTACCCACCCACCCACCCACCACCATACTCCCTCTCTGGTCAGGTACAAATGTTACCCACCCACCCCACCCACCATACTCCCTCTCTGGTCAGGTACAAATGTTACCCACCCACCCACCCACCATACTCCCTCTCTGGTCAGGTACAAATGTTACCCACCCACCCACCATACTCCCTCTCTGGTCAGGTACAAATGTTACCCACCCACCCACCATACTCCCTCTCTGGTCAGGTACAAATATTACTCCCCCACCATATGCACTATGCCAGTATAATCTCGAATAAGTGTGTGTATAATGTTTCATTTGCAATTAGTTCCTCGTTGGGCGAGTCGGTAGAGTTGTCGGCTAGCACTCGCTAGACCAGAGTTCGAGTCTCCGGCCGCCTAATGAAGAACTGGAGGAATTTATTTCTGGTGATAGAAATTAATTTCTCGGTATAATGTGGTTCGGATTCCACAATAAGCTGTAGGTCCCGTTGCTGGGTAACCAATTGGTTCTTAGCCACGTACAATAAATCTAATCCTTCGGGCCAAACCTCTCTAGGGGAGCTGTTAATCAGCTCAGTGGTCTGGTTAAACTAAGGTATACTTAACTTTTTTTCATTTACAAATGCAGTATTTTAACTGAACAAAGTTTGTTGTGATGTAATGAATACCTTCCTTTATACAACCATAAAGTGAGAGAGAGAGAGAGAGAGAGAGAGAGAGAGAGAGAGAGAGAGAGAGAGAGAGAGAGAGAGAGAGAGAGAGAGAGGACATTATTACATTTGCATATGACGCTAGGGGTAGCTGCATAACAATGCAAATAAGGAGGAACATTCATCTTGACTCAGGAAAGAAAAACGAGATATTTTTCACCCTTTGGTGCTCTGAGTGTGGTATAGGCCCCATGTTGTTACATCAATGTAAATAGTTCGAGAATCCCCTATGAGCCTTTGCGAATCTTATCCCAAGAATCGACAAGTGCTAGAAAGAGAATTTGAATATAGATGCTCTCTCTCTCTCTCTCTCTCTCTCTCTCTCTCATCACACACACACACACGTCACACCTCTATAAACACACACACACACACACACACACACACACACACGCCTCTTTCAAGAACATCGTGGTACTTTGATACAGGAAACAAACAAGACCAGCTTTTGCTGTTTCATATGACGCCTTGAATAGCCACGTGGCATGTTTCCCCTCTCGTCTTCTAGTCCTCATCGGAGTGTGTGTCTCCATACGACACCACCGGCTACGAGCAGCCAGGGCTTTGGGTCGCCAGGAGGCGCAAGAGAGCGGGGACAAGGACTCCATCATAGCCGTCAGAGTAGGATGCAAAGGATCGGTGATGACTCTCGACCCAGAGAAGAAGGAAACCCTCCTCGGGCTGAGGAGCGGGTGGGAGGAGGCGGGGGGAAGAACCAAAGCAGCGATCGCAAAGAGAAAAGGACCCGGGGACGAGTCCCACACCACCTTCCTCGAGCTGCTCAAACTCTCTCGGGCCAAACCTGCCAAGGAGACCAGAGGTCAGTCACTATTTGAAATCCCCTTCATTCTTTTTTTCTTCTCCTACTCCATGGTTTTCATGAATGAATGAATATCTGTTTTTTTTTCTAATGTGATTTTCTGAGGGGGGTGGGAGTGTTCTTGTTAAACTCAGGCTACATAAATAGAAAAAGTCGGTGTTTGATATTATGTAACAGAATAAAAGGAAAGACACTACGTGGTACACAGCTGGGGAGTTACAGATGAAAACATTTCCTATTGATAGAATACTGTGAGCAGATTGTTGTTGAATGCTGATATCTGAAGCTTCATATGCGATAGATCCATTTTTCAATTTATACTGGTCTCTGGATAATTCAGGTTTATTTGACTATGACAAAAATATAATCTAAATTTTGTTTTTACTTTCTTTTGAAAGGAGGCAATGCTTGCTCAGCAGTGGAGTCAGTGCTGCTGTCATCACTTCTGCCGGAGTCAGCTGCAACAAAGACATTGCACTGGTGATGCCCGCTGGGCATCAGCATCACCACTTACCAGGAGAAGACCTAAGAAATTATGCATACGAGGGTGATGGGTCGTCTTCGGGATCTCTTACGTCTACTATTTCTGGTAATGATGAAATTAACTTGTCATTATGACACTGGTACATGAAAATATACATGCATATACACATAAAAATGCATGCACACATGCAAAGCAGACACACATACAGTTGCTCTAGAAGTTGTTTGGCATATTTTGTTTTGCCACAAATATTTTACACCTTTCCTTCACAGGGGCTACTGGATAATCTCCAAGAATGTAGCAGGAGGGATTGTACCACCTGATGATACCACTGTACATATGGCTGACAAAGGAGAGTTGGCCTCAGGGGAATCTCTCTCAATGCTTCAACCAAGAGAGGCAGCAGATCAGGAAACCACTCAGCAAAGGGCCAATGAAGAAACACCAGGGGTCATTTTGAACCCCAGTGTCGCCAATACTTGATGGATTAGACTGAAACAAGAAAAAATATAAATGTCCAGATGATCCAAACAGTGTTGGGAGGCATCTTACATAACAGCCCAGGGGTCTGGCATGGGAGACCGAGAATTTTGTAGTTTCCCGTCTCACTACAGTATGTAGTAAAAAATTTTAATCATCATTGTCCCCTAAAGCTCAAACAGCTTTTCTGTCACTCATATGTATAGACTACTCTGTCCCTACAACCTGGCAACGTTAGCTGAGCTGATCTTCCACTACAGTCTTCCTGCTCATAATATGCCTGGCTAACAGCTCAGTGGCATGGCAAACTGCCCACTCTTGCATCTCCCTTGCCAACTGGAAGAAATGAAAGAATACCCCCTAATCCCCACCCCACATCTTGGCGAACACCACTACAATTGTGTTGCTGCACTTGTAGTGTTGCTCATTATGAGCAAAAGCACAGCTAAATGCCATATGTCAACAGACTGGTGGGGATATGGTTGCTGATATCCCTTCACTTCTCTTTGTTGGCAAGGCAGCACAGAAGTGGGCAGTTTACCATGCTCTTGAGCTGCCAGCCAGGTACATTCCTAGCAAGACATGTATAGCCAACAGGGCCAGTCAGTGTGGTCTCTGCACACTTAAGTGAAGGAGAGGCTGGTTGAACTTCACCACGCAGCTATAAAGGAACCTCTTTGTGTTTGCATTTCCCATGCCAAATTCCTGGGCAGAGCTGGAAGAAGCATGCCAATGCCCCTAGGACAATCTGGACGTTTACACCCCTGCTCCTTTCTGTTTGATTCACTATGTGATCAGTTGAATACTGATCACACTGAGGCTCCTACTACGATTAGTTTCTTGATCATCTGAGTCTCTTGGTGGGGCATCTAGAGTGATTTTCTTATGGCCCACTTTCCTTCATCAGCCACAAATACAGAGATATCACCAGGCAGTACAATTCCTCCAGCTACACATTTTGAGTTTATCTATTAAGGAAGAGGCTTTTCTCACAAGATTTCAACAACTAAATACCTCTGACAGTTCTCTGCTATTTTTCATTGGGTTATATTTAGTTATAGGTGTCACAGAAGTGATCTTCCTCTGGTCTAAGCCTCTATTCAGCAGATTGCAAACTTCCCGTCTCTTTTCCTCTAGACAAGCTCCAAGTAGTCTCTGTGACAAAATACTATTTCTTATCTTTAAGCCAGGTCAGAAGGCATGGTTTGCTCTGCCCTAACAATCATTGTCATGTTTATGAAGAGCTTTGAGCAGTCTTTCCCTCTCAGGATCTTTGGCTTACTGGGAAGGGGCGGGGGTTGGTTGATTAGCCTTCAGGTGGAAGCTGTAGACCAGGATCTTTTGCTAGTCATGCCTTGTTGAAGTATATTGGTGAGTTACAATCCTTGCATTGTCCAGTCTGGCATTCAGAGGGTTGAATCTTTCTTGTTCTTGTTTGTTTCTGAGTTTGTTGCAGCAATAAAGTTTCAGAACCTATCATTTTTCGGCAAGTGAGTTTCTCTGTTCTCTGCCTCTGGGGCTTAGCTGGTGATGACACAGATGAGATATTGTTATGCCTGGTCCGAGCTAAAAAGTACTATCTAAGAAATACCCAGAGTCACAGGCCAATGTCTCAGCATTTTTTTGTTAACACCACACGCACAGGTAAATACATAGTTGCCCTTTCTTTCTGGCTTTCTGAAGCAATCAAGTGACCTTATAAATTCTATAGTTACGTTGATAGTTGTACAGTTCAGGTGAGTGAGAGTTCATAAGTTCAAGAGCTTGAGAGATTGCTTAGCATTTCGGAGAAACATTTGGTAAGTAATGAAGGCAGATGTCTGGAAATATTGGGCAACCTTTACCTAGTCCTACCTGAGGGATGTTGCCCACAAATCCCTGAACACTTCCCCCTGGGAACCTATGGGTTGTTGCTTAATAGGTTGCATAGTCTCCCAAGCTCCTTTTAGAAAAAGAAAAATGATTTCTCCTGGATAAGATTGGTGTGATTAGTAGATTGGCTGTCTTTCCTTCTTCCTCCTTCTGAAGGGCAGCAACTCATGCTGAATACATGTAGTATTGAGCACAGTCGCAGGGAGGATACATAATCGAACACCTAGTCTTGTAAGCTTCTGCTATTGAGTAAAGAAAAGTGGTTGAGCAGCGGCAGTGGAGTTATGTGAACTCCTCAACCATTTTGACCAAATTTAGCAGCATTCTGATTCAGCTTGCCAGGTAGTTCAGACAGGGTCCCACCTAAGGAATTTAAATGTTACATAAGAGGTGATAGTTTGCATTTTTAGCAATAAAATAATAACTAATTTATCATAACTATCCAAGGAGTACTCATGCATAAAAGGCTATGTTTTGTGTACCAACAGAAAATAAAAATGATTTGAATTGCTACTCAATCAAACTTTTACTCTGATTTTAATCAGATTTAAAGATATACGCCCCATTCACACATACCACTAAATTAGCGTCTCAGTGAAGTTTGTACAATATAATTATACCAAACTCTGAATAAGTTTAATTCCATTAACTTTTGCACATAGTATTCATCACTACTTAACATAGAAGCTATTTATAAATCAATTTTAATTAGATTGTCAGCTGCTAAAACTATGCTTTTCTTGAAAGTACTCAGAGAGCAATCATAAAATGCTTTATGTTTTCATCCTTTCTCTACAAACGCTTTTGTAAACATGCTACTGCAATTACTTGATATAGTTTTGTGTCAGGAGCTCTCAACATTGCTGGCCTCAGTTAAATTGTCTTTATCCACTTTTTCCAGGTTTAAGAGCAGAATTGGAATGCGAGGAACATGGCAGAGTCATAGCTGCTGAATTTGTTGAAGTAATGGACCTCTTGAAGAACCTTCCTGAGGCTCCTAAATCCTCCATCCTTCTTGCGAGACTCAGAGAAAAACGAACATTAGCGAAGGAGGTTAGAGACCCGGAAGTCGTATCCACGGTGTCACTGGGGTCATTAAGGAGGAGAGAGGGCGGGAGTACAGAGCAGAGTACAGAGCAGAGTACAGAGCAGAGTACAGAATACTGTAAACATTCTTCCTCGCCTCCAACCGCCTCTTCTGGGTCTTTACCTCGTCCTCCAAAGGAGGTCAGGGACATCGAGATGCCTTCTGCCTCCAAAGGTTCCCAGTTGGTTTGTAGTCAAGACAAACTCACTACCGCCTGCTGACGACAACATCGTTAATTTTCTTTGTTTCCAAGCATGAGCCGTTGACTGTGAGGTGACTGGTACATGCTGAAATTTCACAAAGAACTGGAGATGTTAGTTTTAATCAGTTTTTTTACATTCAGTAAAAATCTTGTACAAATAACCAGTTTTGCACCAAAAATATGTGGATTAAAATATTTTAATCAGCCTATAATTATCATCTGAGGAATAGATTTTTTTTCACAAAAATGAATAACATTTAGGTGTTTTATACATTTATATAACAACTGTAATATAGATGTTTAAATAGAATTTGGTTTCATTACCCTCCAGAAGAAAACCTTTATTCTAAACTGACGACTTTCAACTCACTGAAAGCGAATCTATCTTCCAAAAAGCGAGTGGCCTGTTTAGCATACCAAATTTCTTTTTTATTCTAAACTGACGACTTTCAACTCACTGAAAGCGAATCTATCTTCCAAAAAGCGAGTGGCCTGTTTAGCATACCAAATTTCTTTTTTATTCTAAACTGACGACTTTCAACTCACTGAAAGCGAATCTATCTTCCAAAAAGCGAGTGGCCTGTTTAGCATACCAAATTTCTTTTTTATTCTAAACTGACGACTTTCAACTCACTGAAAGCGAATCTATCTTCCAAAAAGCGAGTGGCCTGTTTAGCATACCAAATTTCTTTTTTTAATCTAATATCGGAAATAAAAACTGTATTAATTATAAACTGATTTCGTGCCTGGAACTCAGTACATATCAATGAATCTGACTGAAACCCAATGTCGGATACTACGGATATTCTTTAAAAGGACCGAATAATATTAAACGAATGCGTCACAGAATATTTTGAAAGAGGATAGCGACTGGCAAACCCGTCCCTTTTTTTTATATATTCAAGGCCTGTCGTGAAATTGACTCAATGATTGAGTTAGGATTCCATTTCAAAACTTTTGAGTTAAAGCAACTTTACCATTGAATTATTCTGGAACTACAAATAAGAAAGAACACCAGCTGATTTTATGAATTCAGAATTTTGCACATCCGTTAATTCAATGATAAAGTTATGGACTTCGATATACCGCGGTCTGAAAATAATACTGTCTGAAACAGATGCCAAGTTGTCCTCGGGCACCTGCCTGGTCGTATTTGCTGCTTCGTGTTCTTTGGCGAAAGAGAAGCTTTCGAGGCCGAGAGCATCAGACGACGATACCACGAATAAAAGGCTAACTTCAACCTTAAATGAAATAAAAACTGCTTAGGCTACAGGGCTGCAATTTGGTATGTTTGATGATTGGAGGGTGGATGATGAACATGCCAATTTGCAGCCCTCTAGTCTCAGTAGTTTTTAAGATCTGAGGGCGGACAGAAAAAAGTGCCGTCAGAATCAAGTGCGGACGGACAGACAAAAGCGGCAGAACATTTTTTTTTACAGAAAACTAAAAACTTGTAAATAAAAAATACAAGGTGAAAGGCATATGAATATAAATGCTAAAAAAATTGGTAAATATAAATTCAGATTAAAAAAATCATTATTATGATGTAAAGTTACATAAAATAACCGAAATATATATGTACCAGTTTGAAAAAAAAAAACAAAAAGATATAAAACTGAAAAAAATAGATAGCAATAAAAATTTCAGTGAGTAAAAACTAACTAAAAATAAAAAAAATATAAGAAATATGTATAAATAAAAGATAAATTGAGTAAATCAGAGAGTGAATGAAAAAAAAAGTAAAAATCAAGATGTCATTTTACTTTTACGCCAGTTTGGGAAAAAAAAACTTTGATATAAATAACAATATAGTGTTTGGTTTCATTTTAAAAGTTGGTTTCATTTAAAGCTATATATATATATATATATATATATATATATATATATATATATATATATATATATATATATATATATATATATATATATATATATATATATATATATATATATATATATATATATATATATATATAATATATATATATATAATATACCCACATATAATAATAAACAGGAAACAAAAATATTGTGAGCCTTTTTGCTAAGGAAATCAGAAAGTTAAATTAACATGAGATGGATGATACTTTCACTTCCTTTGCTGACATGATATATTACTAGTAGACAACTCCAGAAGCATTTTGATAGTGGTTCTGATGAGTCAACTCTCTTTTCTCTCTCTCTCTCTCTCTCTCTCTCTCTCTCTCTCTCTCTCTCTCCCTCACACTGAGGGACCTGGGGCAACCCGAACGAAGTGTAAGGTCTGTAAGGTAAGGTAAGGTCTCTCTCTCGTTTATTTTAGTATAATAATATACGATCATCACTCTAGTATTGGTAAATTACTTGTTAACTCAATAGAACAGTGATTTCTTTTATTATTATTATTATTATTATTATTATTATAAAGGCAGTTTTCCATAGATGACCGTTTCACTGATGAAGGATACAAGTAAATGCGTTGCTTCAGTTTTAAAATGACAGTGAACTCAAATATTAAAAATTCCCGTAGTAACATGAGTCTTGAAATGGGGACACAAATCCACAGTTATGTATGGGTCCATATATTTAAAAATAAATCTCTACAGAGAGCTTCCGGGAATCTGCTCGATTCCCCTTTTCAATCGAGCAGATTTCCGAAAGCTCTCTGTACAGATTTATTTTTTAGAAATATGGACCCATTCATAACTGCGGATTTGTTTCTCCGAATCCAGATATGTTGGAGCCTGAAATAGCATTATAGAATGGTGCGCCGAAACATCCTAAAACTTACTTTAAATTCCAACAAAACCATGAATATATTTTATTTATAAAATCATTAACGAGAACAAAAAGGATATTTATAAATCACCACATTTTAGGTCACAATGAATTTTGGGACCTTTCTCAGATAGTGACCCCCAAGGGGGTTCGGTCGTCGTTATCTAGAACTCATATTTCTTGGGGGTCATTATCTATATGATATTTATAGTCTTTTGTTTATGTGTTTACGGTCATCCCCAACGGGCTGGTACTAAACACGCCGCAAAGGTGGATACATACAGGGTTAAAACTCTTGGGGGTCACTATCTAGGAAATATCCAAATTTCCAATGGCAAGAATTAGCCATGGGTATTATACAAAAGAACTGAAATAATGAAAAATATATTGAATTTTCATTTTGACCAAGAAAAAACATAAATTGGCTGAGAATTAGCTCCTCAGTACTCTGCAAATACACAAGTTCAAATGTTCACCAAAATAACAATAACACCAAACAATGATGTGTTAAAATATTTTGTTGAAAAATTTTAGATAAATCGTCCTATTTATTGCAGATGTTGAACCACAGTAAATTTCGTGGAAATAATAATTGCAGATGCATTAAGTGACCTAATCTCTCAAAGCACAGACTGTAAATGCTTCTGAAGAATATATATATAAATATATGCCTGTGTGTGTATGTATGTATAACGAAAATTTATTTGATTTGTCTGATTTGATGAAGGTGAGACTGTCAAGCCAAGCACCCGGGTACTTCCGGGCATTCAGGGTCCAAGATAGTGAAATCAAGAAGCTGGAGTGATTTGACTTCAAGATAAAGAGATTCAGAAAATAACTGAGACGAA
Source organism: Macrobrachium rosenbergii (assembly GCF_040412425.1). Taxonomy (NCBI): domain Eukaryota; kingdom Metazoa; phylum Arthropoda; class Malacostraca; order Decapoda; family Palaemonidae; genus Macrobrachium; species Macrobrachium rosenbergii. The sequence goes on from NC_089771.1 coordinate 6,606,630, forward strand.
GTGCAAGGACCTTAAGATGGAACTAGAACCAAAGCCGAGTTGCACTAAGAATTAAGGGTCAGAGCACCATCGGAGGAAGCAATCAGGAATGAAAGCAAAGTGAAAGGCTAAAAGTGGGTTCTAAAAGGAGCCATGACCACTCACGCTAAATAAGAAAAGGAACATAAAATGTCTGTGACTCACCAGAATGCGTCGGCATTCGAGGCTAACGAAAAGCAAATGAGAATAAGGGGGATTCAACATGGACATGAAAGGTGGAGCCAAAAACTGAACTGAACATGACAAAATAAACTGTCTACAAAGTAAACATAAAGAAATGGGAATAAACATTATACACGAGAAACGTAAACAGACAAAATAAACAAGCTGTCAGGGAATGGGTATTCGAATGTTCATACCCGTTTTTCAAACGACTAAAACTTCTTGGTTATACAAAGGAAAACTGAAGTATGAAGCTATGAAAGAATAAAGAATTCCGTTATTTTATGGGAATAACTTTAGCAGGTTATTAACCACATTTCTTTCCACTTCTATCACTGCATAATTAAAACACTATACCTTATCAAAGTCAATTAGGAGGTCACAAAACCTCCACTTTATACCTTGACTTATCGCTGAAGATTAATCAGACACATTCACTGCAGCTTCATTATTCAGTTGTTAGAACTGAGTTTATGTCATTTATTTAATGATAAACATAACATTTTCTACACATAAGGAGGCATGGAACTACCGATGTGATGAAATTCTGAGGAGAGCAGATTGGCAGAAAATATACTTATGAAATATTCACCGTTTAACATACAGGAGGCAAGAACGTAAATCAATACTCCGTATATGAGAGAGAGAGAGAGAGAGAGAGAGAGAGAGAGAGAGAGAGAGAGAGATAGAGATAGAGAGAGAGAGATGAGATTTATTCATCTCCCTGAAGATCTGAATAGCCTACTGTTCCAAAACGGGTAACATAAATAGATAAAAGTTTAACAGTTAAACGAGTTAATGTCCAACAGCTATTACTGTGAATCTATGCCAAAGGGTTTTTAGTTGTACCCAGGTCTTCACGGAGGTAAAGCCCCATTACGACAGAGGCTAAACCCTAAAAAGGTTCTTTTACAGAACCTTACTTTTATTTTGAGGCATTGGTAAATGAATGTCATTTGTTGCCCTATCAGAACATAATGACTTAAATCGTCTGCGTCTTTCATTACATTAATTTCACCTCTTAAAGTTTTTGCTCACCCTTCGTTCCTTCGTTCTACTCATTTTTGTCTTTTGGTTAATATGATAAAACGAAGAATAAGTCAATATAAAACAAACGAGGCTAAACTAATGTTGCGTGTCATCTTCGAAAAATGAATTATTATGCATACTCCTCCCCCGTTAACTAATAAAAAAAAGGCGAGAAGTACTTTTCCTTTGAGAACAGTCATATCTATCTGCGTAAAAATGAGATTCGTTCAAATGATTTAGCGCTTCAGTCAGTAAGTGGAAATATCGTATGAATTGTGAATTAATAAGATACAAATATCAAAGCCATCATCATTAACTACCACATAAAACCCCTTCATGGAAAGTCCTTATCACTTTCAGAGGACTAATCCTGAGCCAAGTATGGCTTAGGACGTGGGGATGCTGCCCCACAGAGGGATACACGCTAGGGCCTCTCAGGTGCTACAGATGTCAGCGTTTCGGTCACCACCAAGAACGTTGCAGAGGCCCTGCAATCTGCGCCACCTGTAGCAAGAAGTACGAAACGAAATTGTTTCGATAAAACTGAAAAAAGGGGAACGTACAACACCCAAGTGCCCGAACGTCATTATGCGTGGTTCAAACGGCGCAGTGCTCTATTGTCCCACATTGCACAGTTGAAAGCAAGAGCCAACCTTTTAAAACTACCTCCTACAGCAACACCTGCTGCACCCAGACCAACGACACCACCAGAGCCACGGGTAGAAACGACCAAACAAGTGGTTGAAGCAGCGCCTGTTTTGTGTCACGATTCAGGGACTCAAACTGAGCAGCCAACACCCCCAACCCCTCAAATCTACTCCTAAACCAGAACTTCAAGCCTCTTCCCTTCCTCCTTAACCTACTCCAAAACCCGTCATGGAACCTCAAGCCTGGAAATACAACAGCCACAGGTGCTTTTCTCAACTTTAGACCTCCTTGGTGCCCTAACAAAGTTAAGTATACCTTAGTTTAACCAGACCTCTGAGCTGATTAACAGCTCTCCTAGGGCTGACCCGAAGGATTAGACTTATTCTACGTGGCTATGAACCAATTGGTTACATAGCAACAGAACCTACAGCTTATTGTGGAATCCGAACAACATTATACCGAGAAATGAATTTCTATCACCAGAAATAAATTCCTCTAATTCTTCTTTGGCTGGCCGGAGAATCGAACGCGGGCCTAGCAGAGTGCTAGCCGAGTGCGATATCGACCTGTCCAATGAGAACTCCTTGGTGCTCTAACCAAAGCCGTTAAGATAGGGTGTAAAAACCCGAATAGACCCTCAAACACTGGGAAAAAGACCCTGAAATAGAGAGAAAAAGGATTTTCTCATTGGTACACACCTGTTCGGGGAAATCTGCTACCATCATTGCATTTCTCCCGCCGGGGATGAGCTCAAACAACAGCTCCGAGACAAGTGCTGTGATAGTCGTTAATCGTTTGATTAGCAACTATCCTGTTTATGCCACTTAAAGCCTTCCTTTCCCCTAACGACCGAAAATTTTCAACTATCGCTCTAATTGTCACTTAAGCCATTACCTCTATTTGTGTTGCTTTCTCTAAAACTTATAATTCTTCATTTTCCTCCATCGATCCCTACCACTAAAAGATCAATGCTCCTTTCTGTCTTTCAAAGAAAGTTAAATATGGTATTAAATCTCAATAGATTTTCTTTTATTTCCACTTTTCTCCGACGATAAATATTTCATTTCCTTACTTGCTATCGACCACTTGCTAGGACTCGCTACTATCGCTCTTTCTCTCCAACTGACGGCTGCCTCAGGGCTTAAAGAGGTTTGCAACCTCTCTCCAACTGACGGCTGCCTCAGGGCTTAAAGAGGTTTGCAACCTCTCTCCAACTGACGGCTGCCTCAGGGCTTAAAGAGGTTTGCAACCTCTCTCCAACTGACGGCTGCCTCAGGGCTTAAAAGGTTTGCAACCTCTCTCCAACTGACGGCTGCCTCAGGGCTTAAAGAGGTTTGCAACCTCTCTCCAACTGACGGCTGCCTTAGGGCTCAAAGAGGTTTGCAACCTCTCTCCAACTGACGGCTTTATCAGGGCTCAGAGAGGTTTGCAACCTCTCCAACTGACGACTGCCTTAGGGCTCAAAGAGGTTTGCAACCTCTCTCCAACTGACGGCTGCCTTAGGGCTCAAAGAGGTTTGCAACCTCTCTCCAACTGACGGCTGCCTTAGGGCTCAAAGAGGTTTGCAACCTCTCTCCAACTGACGGCTGCCTTAGGGCTCCAAGAGGTTTAAGCAACCTCTCTCTCCAACTGACGGCTGCCTTAGGGCTCAAAAGGTTTACAACCTCTCTCCAACTGACGGCTGCCTTAGGGCTCAAAGAGCTTTGCAACCTCGCCTGTTAATCTTTCATTTCACAACATTTCACTGGCGCGCCCATCAACCATAAATAAAGTAATCACCTTCATATCCCAAATTTCACCTGCACATCAAAAAATGACTTACGGGCTGCTCTATGAGCAAGAGCCCGTGCTGGCATAAGGCCAGCTTAATCAAAAACAACAACAAAGATAACACAATGGGGAAATGAAGGTACTTCCATAATCAAGAATAGGTGAGATCATGATGAAGGTGATGTGGAGATGGCTTGGACATGTTCCTCATAAAGCCTGTGGGAGAATGGTACGTGTGTCAGGTGGAGGGTTGGGTGGGGGTGGGGGAGTGTGTGTCCTGTGAGCACTAAATGAGGTGAAAAACCAAGAATACTTTGGACAAAAACTACGATGCGGCAGGAATGAGATGGACTGAAATTTACGGAATCGAAAGAACAGGAAAGACACTGGTGTTGGAATTTGAGAGAGAGAGAGAGAGAGAGAGAGAGAGAGAGAGAGAGAGAGAGAGAGAGAGAGAGAGAGAGAGAGAAATGCATTAAGAGGTAGATAAGTGACTGGTAGCCGGTAGAAATTCATGATAAAGAGTTTTCTATTGTGAGCTGTTACTAGAAGGCTTCCATTGATACCATGAATACCAGCTGAATATGTAATTTCTCTGTACATTCTGAAGCTGATTTTTGGACAGATATTTTTCAATGTTCATCAGCATACCATCCGTCGGCTCATTTATTTGACTGATAAGTTTGAGTCGAAAATATTTAGAGCAATGTAGAAAAATTAAATGCACAACCTTTTAGGAATGTAATTTTCTACCACCAGCAGAGTAAAGGAACCTCTCGCTAGTACGATTCACTGAGAGTTATTCTTATTCTTTACAGAAAAAAGAAGTCTCTATGCATCTAATCTATGTATACGAAAATATAGGAAAGGGAAGTCATTCACTCTAACACAAATAGACTTTCGTTTCTTACTCTTCTGATTTCTCTGCCATAAAACTCAGCTTATGCTCACGTCTGCTTCTCACTCTATCGTTTTCCAATATGAATGGAGCCTTATACACACCACCACAGTCTTTCAAGGGGAATAAATTATGTCGGCCCCTAAGGTGGGAAAAATGCCTTTATTCTCCCCAGTGTTTTTTAGGGAAGTAAGGAATAGCCACTGAGTTGTAATTATATGTATATATGTATAATATATATATATATATATATATATATATATATATATATATATATATATATACTGTATATATATATATATATATATATATATATATATACTGTATATATATATATATATATATATATATATATATATATATATATATATATATATTTGACCCATACATATATATACTGTATATATATATATATATATATATATATATATATATATATATATATATATATATATATATATATCCATACATATATATACTGTATATATATATATATATATATATATATATATATATATATATATATATATATATATATATATATATATATATATATACATACATATAATATATTAGATTCCTACTGATGCGGAAGAGTTTGTAACGAAATGAAAACGCCTAGTGCGCGGCATACGGAACATTATTTTAAAAAGTGAAAAAGTTTATTAAAAGCAAAATTAAAATTTCCAGTATGTTCTGTACTGTATGAGAGAACGAACTAATATGCTTCTAGAAGCAGCATACTACAGCATATTAAAAACTAGAATTCTGAAAAGCATCAAGAAAATAACATCAATAAAATTCAATATAATAGAAGCCGTAACACTGACAAAACAGTTACTTCCAGGAAGCGCACAAAACATTCTATTCCTATCTGAAGAGAACCTCAGCAAACAATAGCTTGAGTCTGAAGAACCTCTTAAGGATATTAGAATCTTGGAAAGAACATCGTGAGTCTGAAGTGTGCTTTGGTGAAAATTTTGCTCTCCGTGGAAAGCGTCGTCCTCAAATCTTGTGCACTGAATACTTTTAAAAGATGGTGAGTTCTGGATTTTAGGGTCTTACGTGAAAAAAATCTTGATAGAGTATATATAAACGTTTAAAGAAATTGTAAGAAGAGCCATTCATGTTAGGCTTGTAGTCTATGCAGGCTCCTTTCCTAATTATTATTTTGCAGACAAACGGCTCAAAAAGCGGACTTGTGGTATATTAAAGGCTTCGGTCATCGTTTTACCGAATACTGACAAAAAACAAGGAATGAAAGATAAAGACATTTAAATAATTTACCGCGACTGTTAAAATCAGTTTTCATCAAAGAATGTCAGGGACACAATTGGAAAGCGAAACAGTTACGACTCCAAAAGAGCTGAGCGAAGTGACAAGATGATAAATTAAAGCTTGTTGTCAGTAAATAAATTAAATGATTAAGTAATAGATAAATAGATAAATAAATAACTAAATAAGTAAATAAATGAATAAATAAGGGAACGCGTTGGCATAAAAATATCAGACGCAAATGCAGTTATTTAGGAAAGATCTTGAGCCAACATAATTGTCCAAGACAGATTGGAAAACTCTTATAAATACGGCAAATCGAGAGAAAAATAAAGAGGTAATTTTTAAGAGATATTGACAGGTTCCTGTGGAACGTTTGTTTACACGTTAAGTACAGACTCTTTTGCGTACATTTATTGCATTAAGGAAAGAGAAACATATAACTTCTGCTTAATTTAAAATGAACATCAGATGTTTACATCTCTCTCTCTCTCTCTCTCTCTCTCTCTCTCTCTCTCTCTATATATATATATATATATATATATATATATATATATATATATATATACAGGTGTATATATACATATATATATATATATATACAGGTGTATATATACATATATATATATAGTATATTTCATAAATATATATACATATACATATACATATAAATTTACATATACATATACATATATAGCTGAAAAAACTTCAGGGACATGCAGGAACGAAATACAAAAATAAGTAAAATCTTTTCTCTAGATTTCTCACTTTTGAACCCATAATTAAATATACAAGGATAACAGCACGTAAGAGGCTTGAAATGTGACAAGGCTCAAATATTTACAGAAATAGAGTGCACTTAACAAAAAGCAAATAAAGATATTCATCCAAAACGAGAAGTTAGCATAGCTGTAACAGATTGACGGTCGTTAATACTATGAAGAAAAATGGAAACTAAATATCACCTAAAATACCTGTTAAATTTGGAGTAGGTACGATGCTATTTAATGAACAGCTAAATAGGCAGCATTTTATTATTATTAAGTTCTGTTTTCATTCACTTTATTACAAAGAGTTTCTCCAATGACAAATTGAGAATAACTTGCCACCACCATTACTAAAGTTAACATATTTTCTACTTCAGTTTACAGAAAATCCACACATACTGGACTAGGTCTCAATTTCTTGAGCTTTTCACCACTTCTTCACAAAATGAATAGCATGAAGACCCTTGTCAGTCGAGCGAAAAATATCAGTTATAGTTTCATCAGCTTTGATCAGAGATTCAGAACTTGCAAAACTACTTGTGTTCTAATTCGTTTCAATCACTTTGCTTCAGAAAGTTCTTAGATCCTTTTTCAATAAGTTCATCCAATAAAATAAGTTCATCCATTAGAGTCCCAAATTTTAGTGTACCTAAGGACATTGGACTCTAACGGATCCAGAATAATTTCGGTGGGGGGGGGGCCACCAATTTTCATATTATGCACACACACACATGTATATATATATACATATATATACTCTCTCTCTCTGTCTCTCTCAATTTTATTATTATTTCTATAATGAATTTTTAATTTTTATCCCATTTTTATATTTCTAATTTATGTTATTATTATATAATTCTTCAAATTTATTATTTTGTCATTACTTTTCATAGGGGGGGGCACGTGCCCAGGAGGCCCACCCCCTGCATCCGCTATTGAAATTAGATATATGAAATTTGCATACTTGGGAAACCTTAGCTTTGAAATACGAAAGAACCTTCCCAATGTATTAAGAAATGCCTGACCACAGATACAGTTTAGGTTTGCTTTTACTAATAAATTTAAAATTTGCTCTTACCCAAGCAAGAAGGAACCAGTGCCTGTTGGCTTATCTTATGTGTTGTTTATTAGTTTACTTGTCCTGGCTGTAATACCAGGTATATTGATAGTTGCAACCGCTGGCTGCAACGCAGAATTTCTGAGCACTTGAGAGGAGAATCATAACGGGTTTCCACTAACAAAACCATCTCACTTAGCTATTAGAGAGCACTCTCACCAGAAAAAGAATAGTTTCACTCACCAAGGCTTCAAGATCTTGTATAAAGCAACGGGCAAACTGGACCCTCTCATGAAAGAATCTCTTTGTATTAGGAGAATGAAACCAGAACTTGATGGTAACATACTGCTAAGTAACCAATTGGTTCTTAGCCACATAAAATAAGTCTAATCCTTCAGGCCAGCCCTAGGAGAGCTGTTAATCAGCTCAGTGGTCTGGCCAAACTAAGGTATATAACTTTTGTTCACTGAATAGCATCATACTATTTAAATTCACTTCAGATTTAACAGGTATTTTAGGTGTTGTCTGGTTTCCCTTGCCCTCTTATTCATGGTATTAACGACTGTCAACGTTTTACAACTATGCTAACTGCTCATTTTGGATGAACATGTTTATTTGTTTATTTTTTGTTAAGTGCACTCTATTTCTGTAAATATTTGACCCTTGTCGCATTTCAAGCAAAATTTTACCTGCTATTATCCTTGTGCTATAGAAGCTCATATATGTATATATATATATATATATATATATATATATATATATATATATATATATATATATATATATGACTATTTATCACATCACCTTGATTCATATACAATCAGAAAGCTACAAACGTCCTTTAATATCAATTCACTCTACCTCGGAAATAATATCTGCGTTAGTGTGTCACTGTAGTCCTGATTCCTCGTCCGTCGCTGGTTCGACCCCAGGGACGGTGGACTTATTATCAACTAAAAAATTCCCTTCATGTAACATATTGAAAATATATTATTTCCAATAGAGTGAATTGGATATTAAAGGACGTTTCCAGCTTTCTGATTGTATATGAATCAAAACTGATGATAAATCAGTCATATATATAAATATATATATATATATATATATATATATATATATATATATACATGATATATATATATATGTATGGAGAAAGGATTATCATATTTGTAAAAACCAGCGTGGGCGCAGTAGTACCAGAATAGAATTCTCGAGGATAAAACTGCGCATAGATATTCTTTCGGAGACCACCTTCCCAGGGCACGAAGCCTAACTGAGCTGGGATAGTGAACAAACAACAAACAAGAGTAAACTAATCCCTCCTGTTAAGGGGAAAGGATCTTGTGCGGAAAATGCTTTGCGGTCAATCTTCTTTGTAAGATGTCTTTGCAAAACTATATGCATTCGTGTTTTATTTGATAAGATTTTGATTAAGGGGATTAGATGCTTTTGTCAAAGAGAGAGAGAGAGAGAGAGAGAGAGAGAGAGAGAGAGAGAGAGAGAGAGAGAGAGAGAGAAAGGAGATTTTAATGTCAAGAAGAAAATCTGCTTATATCAATCTCTTGCGCTTATGATTCTGATTACAATACATCAAACAATCCCTTTTTTCCCTTCATTTCAAAGTCAACTCCGAAACTGGTTCATTCTCGTATGATGCTCAACAAGTCCAAAACATGTTTGGTTTCGGTGTTTGAGATCAAAGTGCTGGGAACTCGAAGCTGGGAATGAACCCAGAACCTCAATGCCATGAACCCAGAACCTCAATGCCAACTTCCACACCAAAAAGAAGAACGGATCGTACTTTTATTTCTTAATTTTTCTTACTCAGTTTTTTACAGACAACTATATAAAGGCGAATAAATCAGTGCATGATTTAATGATTAATATAAAAAGATCCCTAATTTCAATGTTCATAGTTTTTTTTTCTAATTTAAATAGTTTATTGAATTTGTTTATATTTTCTAATCGTAAATATGTGGTATAGTATTAGCCTTTAAAATTACAAAAGAGGAACAAGTGTTTTGTTTATGACCATTGAAAGCATTATTTTATTTTTCATTTTTACTGCACTGTTCTTTTTTGGTGAATCATTGCTTTTATTTTTAACCTTACGGGATTTTAGGTTCAAGTAAAGGAATTAATTACAGAACGTTTACCAAGAAAAATGCCATGAAGAAATCCACATCTGTTCCCCAGTCAGGCGTATATAAAAGAATTAATGATATGAATCATGTTAGTATGAACAAACCTGCCTCCCAGCCAGGTATTACCTAACGTGTGGCTCTAGGCTTCCTCGTAAGTACATGGAACAACTGAAGCCAGGTCTGGAGGTACTGGCACGCTGGGGACTTTCTCCACTTCACTTGTGGCAACAAGCTCTTTGTCCTTGTGCACAAACCATGCTAGATGTGTGTTTGAAAGCAATTAGAAAAACCCGGCTTTCTTCGACTCAAGATCATAGATACTTGGTTGAGTTACTTGTCCATCATCTTATGAAGACTGATATTCTGACAAGTTCAGTGAAAAAAAAAAATATACCTTAGTTTTACCAGACCACTGAGCTGATTAACAGCTCTCCTAGGGCTGGCCCGAAGGATTAGACTTATTTTACGTGGCTAAGAACCAATTGGTTACTTAGCAACGGGACCTACAGCTTATTGTGGAATCCGAACCACATTATAGCGAGAAATGAATTTCTATCACCAGAAATAAATTCCTCTAACTCTTCATCAGCCGGTCGGGGGAATTGAACTCCGGCCCATCGAGTGACAGTCTGAAGCTCAACCGACTCAGCCAACGAAGGGCTAAGTATCTTATAATTTGCACCTATGCAAATCCATAGTTTAGCAAGAGTGGAATTACTTTACAGGGCAGAATTAGCAGCATATCCTAAACCAACGTCTCCTAAGGAATTGGAATATAAGTTTAGGGCAACGGCCAAGCGCCGGGACCTATAAGGTCATTCAGGGCTGACGATAATGTTGAAACAATTGTTTGGAGAGGGTGGAAAGTAAGATGGAAGAAAGAGAATATGAACGGAGGTACAGTAAAAGGAATGAAAAGGGTTGCAGCTAGGGGTCGAAGGGAAGCTGCAAAGAACCTTAAGTAATGCCTACTGTGCATCGCATGAGGTGCACTGACAGCACTATTCCCCGTGGGCACAGATAGCCAGAAAAAGAGGAGTATTTGTTGAAGGATACCAATTTATCAGTCTTTCCAGCTCAATATGGTTATGCTAACTGAAAATCATTCTTGCACCAGTATTAGGCCGGTTATGGAAATTCACAGACAATAATTTTACAATGATTTTTCCGAAATACAGGTTTTTATCATGCGGGCATACAAATAACATATATCCAAAACCTTAACAATAATTATATATATTAGCCCAAAAGAGACTGTAAAGTTATTGACATTTTCTATGCAAATAAATAAAAATGTTTCTACTCAAGCAGATTACTGTTCATGAAATAATTCATATCAGTAAAAATAATTGGAAATAAACTTCAGTCAGTAATACTTTAAACTGAACAAATATTAATTATTGGCAAGGGAAGGAAAAATCAGGAGGAGAGGGAGTGAATTGATAAACACACTCCCTAAATTCCTGCACGAAAACTCTCTAGGAATCCCAGCCATACCTGAGAGGGTCACTCATGGCGAAGTTCGCCAAGAACTCCACAGCTAGTGAGCGTCCATTATTTTCGGCCGTGGACGAACCTGTTAGGCCGTTACAACTTCAGGCCACATGAAGTTTAGGCCGTAAGACATGGCGGAAGCTTCTTGGGACGCCGTGTTTAGTACTAATCCCTCGGGGATCAAAATGTTATATAGGCACATTTCGGCCGTTTGCCAGTTTGGATGTCACGGCCTAAATGACTTACGGCCGAAATGACTAGGACCCTTCCTCCTAACTGAGTGAAACAGGAGATATTTCTGATCTAACTTCGAAAATGGGGAAATTCCATTAGCACATCACCCAGGAAAACTATAGTTGAAAAATACATCGAGAATTTTGCACAAGTGGAAATAAACCGCATTTATGTCTATGGATTCAACTGAAATATTCGTTTTGAACTGACTGAATTTACACATCTATGGATTCAACTGAAACATTCGCTATGAAACTAGAACAAAATATAAACTGATGAAAACCTATAGAATTAAATGGCCCTCTGGAAATATAAGTTAGTAAATAATAAAACCATGGAAATAAGTAAAAGAATTAAAAGGATTGTGAAAAGACCTATTTAAAGCCAACATGCCTGCAAATTTGTATTTATTTAACAGACAACCTCTGGTCAATAAACTTCACTCACCTCTGTCATTGTGATTAATAAAACGCAGAGCAATTCGGCTCTGTCACCGGAGGATAGATTCGACCAAGACTTTCGCCACAGTGACCAGAAGCTTTAGAAAATTAACCAAAGTCTTGAATACAATGAGAAAAATCTTAATGACCAAAAGCCAAATAAAATTAACCATAGACTCCTAAACACCATGATCAAAGGCTTTAAAATATTAAGCAATGTTTTCCGGGTATAGCCAAGTTCCTCACTTTCTCTGATGTTTTAATGAATGGCAAAAAAGTGAATAAATAAAAAAAGACACGTAAATTATAAGAACCCAAATAAGGACCACACAATGTCTGAAAGCATGACAATAAACTATAAACCACTAAAGCCACAAATCACGGGAAACTTACTGGACAGGAGGGTTCTTCCATATGCTCCACTAAAACTGATAGCTCTGAAGAACGACGATAGCATTTACAAATGCTCATTACGAGGGAAGCAGTCGAATTAGGCTTTCAATAGACGTGAAACTTGAACCCTTCCGAAAGGGGCTTTGGGCGTTATCACTATACTGATTAAACTGGCAACTGTTGTTCTGGCTCCACCGTTGTAAAATTGTTCAGTTGTCCTTCTTATTACATCTTGTATCCGTTGTGTGTGTGTGTGTGTGTGTGTGTGTGTGTGTGTGTGTGTGATAGAAATAACATGAACACGTGTTTCACAGAAATGAAGTTCTGACTCATATCGGGACCGAACCTGGTCCTTCAAATAGGAAACCAATTTATCTGTACAAGTCGTAGGTGATCCACCGAGGTCGGTCAGAGAGGGGGGGGGCTCCCAGCCCCCTCACACTGTTGACACGCTTCCGTTTCTGGAAGGTGACTCGCGGATTGCCGATACCGTTTCCTGCCTTCGACCTTGACCCGCTATAATCCGCTGTGGTGTTTCCCGATTTTCCTTTTCTTACAAACAGCAGAATTCAGAGACGACGCTTCTTTTGGAAGCAGATAAGCTTTTGTCACACATGATGGACATGTGAGTAAAAATGAAATCAGACTTAAAAAAAAAACAAATCAGACTTAAATTGGAAACGATAAGCTTTAGTCACACATGATGGACATGTGCGTAAAAATGAAATCAGACTTAAATAGTAACTAACTGACAGGACACCTGATGACGAAAGGTTGTCTCACAATTGCAAAAGGCTTAACAAATATCTCATCATAATTCTCGTCTCTAAACGAAAGCCACTAGGATTGAACTGAGAGAATCCCCCAGGCAAACCTCGAGTCATAACTCTTCATTAATTATCTTCGTTGAACTGGAAACGAAGAACTATTCGCATCTTCATGGAGATGAATCTCTCTCTCTCTCTCTCTCTCTCTCTCTCTCTCTCTCTCTCTCTCTCTCTCTCTCTCTCAAAGAATGAAAATAATAAGTCGTGGAAATTAATTGTGTAGTTTTTTCACTGTTTACATAACTTTCATTCATTGTAAGGCTTGCAGGTATTCTTGTGAAAATTTAGACAGTTTGTTGTTTTGCCTTTTCTTATCTTTTACGTATTGCCAGGAGGTCCTACAATGAAAAGAACTGACCCAGAGAGAGAGAGCTACTGACCCAAAACTGTAATCGTTGTCTCCTGACCATCCTCTGAGGACAAATTCAGATAGGGCACCACTTGATTAAAGATGTCGTTCCATCGTCTTAATTCGTATTTTCATATGCTGTCTTTATCAACAGTTCATTGCAATATTGCCGTGAATTATAATCCGATAAGTTTCTGTAAATAAAGTTATCTTTTAAAGAATCACACGAATAATGAGGAAAGTAGCTACCGACCTTTTTGGACAGAGTACGCTGCACAGACTGTAAGTACTCCGCGCCTGAGGCTTAATCTCAGATGCAAGTCATATCAAAAGTTGACAATTCTCAACTTCGTCTTTCCTGTAATTGCCGAAAAAAGGAGTGTCAAATTTTTCCATTAGTCAGAGTAACAGTGGCAAAATTTACTATTAATACTCATGTTAATGCTAATCACCGTTAGCGTGCTGTTTAACAGCACTTCAATTAACCATTTATTATTTCAACTGTCCATCGTTCCATTTAGCATTTTAACTGTCCACGTTCAAGTTAAAATCAGCCACTGGCTTTCAATGTAAACTAAAATTGTAAAAAAATTCTATCATAATGCTATAGCAGTAACGCCCTCTTTACAGATAAAGTGTGAATATTTTGTATGATTAAGAACTAAAGATTTCTGTAAAGCACTCAGTAATAAGCCACCGTGTTTCTAAAACCACAAGCCATCCATTGCAGCCAGTTACAATTTCTTTTTTTCAGTTTGGGAAAAATTCTAGTTAGCTGGATACAATCCAGGCAGGTCCTCCGAGACTCTGAGGAAGGAAAGTCTTTATGTAATGTTCCATGTCCTTCTTCAGAGTTTTGGAATTTCGTTCAGTTCACAGACGGCTTGGGGCTACGATGCAACTCACTGCTTCTTTTTTCAACGACGCTGCAACAAGGTAGGATGGCAAAAATCATCGGTCGGGAGACATTATCTGTCAAGGGAGAGTCGTGAGTTGTAACTGGAGAGAGAGAGAGAGAGAGAGAGAGAGAGAGAGAGAGAGAGAGAGAGAGAGAGAGAGAGAGAGGATGTAAAAGATAAATATATCGCTCTTCGTGGTCGAGTGGTTAAGAGTAACCTCGCTTTGACATAACGTGTGCGAGTTGGGATTCTACGACAGGAGGCGGGTATTCTTCACTCGGGCTTTGCAGTGACAAGCGCCCTCAGAACGTGTGACGAAATCGAGTAATGAGGAGGTTGTTCGAACAATTACAAATATACACGAACTCTCGTCAAAATGCGAACGCAAGACCCTCTTCATGCGATTTTAGTTGAGATATCAACTTTGCAAATCAAATGCAAAATTGATCAAAAGAGTAAACAAGTAAAAATGGGTCGAAGTTTCTTCGGCGCAGTGTATATAATGCTGTACGAAACTCTGATCCACGGCCCATGAAACTTCATCCGCGGTTCACGAAACTTTCATCCACGACCAGGTCATGGACTGTGTTGTTGGCGCCTATAGCGGTGCCAGAATCACGATTATGGCTAACTTTAACCTTAAATAAAATAAAAAATACTGAGGCTACAGGGCTGCAATTTGGTATGTTTGATGATTGGAGGGTGGGTGATCAACATGCAAATTTGCAGCCCTCTAGCCCCAGTAGTTTTTAAGATCTGAGGGCGGACAGGAAAAGTGCGGACTGACAGACAGATAGCCATCTCAATAGTTTTCTTTTACAGAAAACTAAAAGCAAATATTTTTCTTTCTTTTATTCCCAAAAGAAATGATGTAGTTTTTTGTTAACACTAAGCATTAAACAGGCTCATTCTCAATTTATTACTCTTTAAAAATTGTAACAATATTAGATCAAACAAGAGGACAACACATTTTCCACGACGGGATTCGAACCCCACGTACCTTAACTAGTAAGAGTGAGGTCACCGTTACACACAGAAATGATTTCAGCTCATACACACATACGGCACAGCTCCCTAATCCGGGCACATTTAACAACAGTATATAGCTTTGTTTTTTCCCATTTCAATTCTCAGACTTAACTTATCCTTAAAACTGATATTTTAATTTTAAAAAATGCTGAAGGTTTTTAAACTTCATGTGAAAAAGACATACGAAATTGTATATAGATTCAAACGACAGTGTAAATGAGTGAACGCGTTCTGTTGAAACCCAGGTTCTCTAACGGTGAGATTGCCAATCAAAGACTGAGAATTGCAATTCCCTCTCTCTCTGCAGCCGAAGCAGCCTGCTATTGTATTACTCTCAGGGGTGCAGGAAACTCATCCATCTCCGAGACGATAACCTATACAGTATATTCGTTTCAATTCATTTTGCCTGAATGACTGGCATGAACAAGAAATCTCCAAGCAATCTTCTTCTTCTTCTTTTAAACGTGCTTTTTCCCATTTTTTGCATGGGGTAAGCACGATGCCTTCTTTTGAAGGACTTTGATTTGGCTTTTGGGGTAGACCGTAGTCTCGATCGGCTGCCCTGCCTGACATCGCTTAGACCCCGGTAGCGCATGTACATGTATCGTACCAAATCGCCAGCTCCCTTTCTCCCAGCAGCGAGGGGAGTTGAGCGGTTAGGTCGACAGTTCGAGACATGTGAGGTGTCTGTTATGCTTTTAGAAGATGTTGGAGTAAGAAACCGCAAGGCAATATTCGCCTTTTAAAAGTAAAAAAATGATCAACAAGACAAAATTGGAGTAAGTTTTGAACGAATTTTGTTAATTTACAGAATCATTTATAATGTTTTGTTTTTAGAGGGAAATTTTGCATTCTGGATATAGTTTGTTATGCATAAAGATTTCAAGGTTTAAGCTGAAGGCTTTGGAGCTTCCTGATTCGTACCTAAATTTTTCAGCTAATAAAGAAATTGAGATTTAACTGTCTGTTGCAATTGGATAAAACTTCTACTCAGAGCTCACTGTTGGGTAGCGTAAACTTATATGTATATATATATATATATATATATATATATATATATATATATATATATATATATATATATATATATATAGTTTATACAAGGTCAGATAAGGTCATAACCTCCTCCCACCTCTGCTATAAGGTCAATGATGGAATTAACTTATATCTCCAAAGAAATCACGGTAGCGTTGGCTGGCCTGGACACCGGGCTAAATGCATTTTTTCTCTCTCTCTCTCTCTCTCTCTCTCTCTCTCTCTCTCTCTCGCTATCCAGGTCACTAACTGAACTAAGGAAGAACAGCAAAAACATGTCTACAAAAATATAATTTATTCAGCACTCTAACATGTCAAGTATCTTGGAATCAAAATAGGAATGAAATGGGAATACCTGCATCCCAGAATTGACAACCCAAAATAACCAAACGAGATAGTGCTATCAACGTCACAGAGAAAAATAAATGTGGAATATCTCCCAAGTTCCCAAACCCCAAAAAAACACAATAATCAAACATGGTAAAATCAAAATTCAGAAAAATCAACAAAAATCAAAGAGACATAGCGGATAAAAATAAATGGGGAAGAAGATATTCAAACCATCAAGAAATCTGCCATGGCTGCTGGCTTACTACGAACTGCCTCGTGACCCTTGACCTCTGTCCTTATGTGCTGCCAATCTCCCGCCTTTTCCCAGTCTCACTCGTCGGGTCAACCTGTGCGATTCCTGTTAGATTTTGGTGGCTTCGCCAGCGTCCGTTGATGTCCAGGTCGCAGGTGTGGCGGGAAAATGGAAATCTACGACAGCACTAAGTTGGACACAAGGAAGTATATAATGGAGGGACATTAAGAACGATATTTTACTTTATTTTATATCATAGAGTTTGTACATGCGTTCAAAATCAGTGAATGATCGTATCAATATATATATATATATATATATATATATATATATATATATATATATATATATATATATATATATATATATATTTCTGACTCACATCAGGATCGAACAGGTCTTTCAATTGAAAGGCAAGGGCGCTGCCCACTAGGCCATACAAGTCTAAAAGAAGTTGGAACCTGAGGAGCAACTGCACCCAAGGAATTACGTGGGCAAGCTAACTGGTGGGCAGCGCCCCTTGCCTTTCACTTGAAAGACCTGGGTTCGATCCTGATGTGAGCCAGAAGTTTATTTCTGTTCCACACGGACATTATTTCGTGACTATATATATATATATATATATATATATATATACTGTTGATTATTATATATATATATATATATATATATATATATATATATATATATATATATATATATATATATATATATATATATATATATATATATATATGAACAGCGAGAAGCAATGGCTTCAGTGACTGTCAACAGAGGTATAAATTGACTGTTCGGTGGACAGAGTCCACCAGGTAACGAACCATTTATCAACTGTAATTTCCCTTTGGTATTATAATTCGGTATGTATGTGTGTCTAAACAACTGCTCCTTATTGTGTCATGTTCAATTTCTTTGATATTAGCGGCTCCCGTTGTAAGTTATGTTGCAGAATCACAAATCTTCCTTATATGTATCTTTTAAGAGATCACTAGCAGGCGGTGCTATTGTATGTTATGGATCAATCAATGACATAATGAATCAACTCACTCCATCTATTCATCGGGAGTCTGCCATTGTAGCAAATCAGGTTCCCCTGGAGAGGTCACTCTTGGGATCTCTTGGAATTCCAATAAAGGTTCTTTTAATTCTCAATTCTAAAAGGTTTCTCAGTTCATTTTTCTGCAGCTTCCAATGTTGAATTACCGAGGGTTAGGTCTCTCTTTATTTCTGTTTTTCAAATAAGTGTCTATTTATTCGAAGTTTCCTCATTTCACTGACGTTTGCAAATGAAAATGATCATGGCTCCTAAAAATGCCATTAGTTTTTCTTTGCTCTTTTGTGATGTTTGAAGGCAGCTCTGGTCGTTTTTCCGTGTTCCAATATTGCAGGAAGGAGTGAACACAATTGTGTATTTTGCTTTATGAAAATTTTCTTATAGAAAACGTCGCTTTTTGGTTAGCTTATCAGGGTTAAAATTCTCTGTTAATTAAAAGGAACTCATTTACGAGTAACGTAATTCCGCAGTTATTACTGCCTTTCAGAAGAGAATATGCAATTAATTTTTATAGAAATAAATATGTTGAATGAAAACTCTTCATGTTATTTCCAAGCGGGTTAATTGCTGTCTTTAAGTCCTTCTTGAGGGAGGGAAATTTAAAAAGACATCTAGGTAATTATCGTGGGGAGGAAATAAAAAGTCGATTCATGAACCAAATGACAATCTTTAGAACTAACTTTACTTCACGTTTAACTTCCTAAGCAGTTACAACAGGTGTTTCGCTCACAGTTAGATATGGTGGGGTTAATTTCGACCAAAATACTTAACCACACTTTGCAAATGAGTATACGGTTTTTATCGTGGAGTGATGCAGTCATATGAATTGATCAATAAAATACAATACAATCATTTACAGTTCGGTTCTTTTCGCCCGGAAATCTCAGTGTTGTGGTCTGAATTCAAGGTCTCTCATGACTGGACAGATTCACAGGCACAGAATTTCTGAAGAAAGGTGAGAAATGGAAGTAATTCGAAAATTAGGAAAGACTTCTTATGAGAATTTGGAAGAATTACAATGGAGGGGAACTGTAACAAAATTCATTGAAATTCAATGACAAACAAAATGCAATGAAGTTATCCGGTTAAGTGAGTGCCAAGGACGACTGATGCGCAGATCGTAATTATGAGACGTAACGCGTAAGATTATTGGATGTTAATACATTTGATTTGGTTGCGAATGCTTTCTTATGTTCCGTCATGACCCACAAACAAAATGATGAGAATCTCTGTAACCTTGCAATCAGTAGTTTCAAATTTAACTTTCGTTTCACTTTCGCAACAATATCCAGCTTCAAAGTTTCAGTTCTATTCGAAAGTTATTTCGATAAACGATGATCTGTCTATTACAAAAAGGCTTTGACCTCAACAGGGGATATACATTAGACAAGGAACACGTTCCATTGCTTGAACCTTTGAAGATCTGCAACACCAGTAGGAGAAAAATCCATAGAAGTGTCATTTCCGAGAACAGCATTGAGTAAAGATTCTCACAGTTGAATTGAATTTTGAAATTCCTTATGTTGAAAGAGATAAAATAAACTTTGCGGCTCAGTGATAAATCTTTCTGGTTTAATATTGAGGCGAGAGTGTTTCCAGTGGAGCCGAAATCTCACTGACTGCTGGCTTTAAGATTCTTGCTTATATCGTTATATCTACGTTAGGTCACGTTGGTGATGCTGACTTAGCTCATTGTATTACCATTCATTTTTTCCTATAACTGTTATTCTTCACCAAATTAGCTTCTCTGGTTTATATTCATCATTTATATATTTTGGTTATTCTTATAATACCTGTATAATAAAAACATATTGTGTAATATTTTAAGACAACATTTATTTTATCAATCATTCTTTCTTATTTTTTCCAATAATTTTCATGGGAAATTCTTCTTTCTAACCAAAGAGAGAGAGAGAGAGAGAGAGAGAGAGAGAGAGAGAGAGAGAGAGAGAGAGAGAGAGAGAGAGAGAACGGTTCTTCCTTATAACCAGAGAGAGAGAGAGAGAGAGAGAGAGAGAGAGAGAGAGAGAGAGAGAGAGAGAATAGTTCTTCCTTATAATAAACCAGAACGAGAGAGAGAGAGAGAGAATAGTTCTTCCTTATAACCAGAGAGAGAGAGAGAGAGAGAGAGAGAGAGAATAGTTCTTCTTCCTTTTAAACAGGGTGTGAGATAGAGACTGAGAGAGAGAGAGAGAGAGAGAGAGAGAGAGAGAGAGAGAGAGAGAGAGAGAGAGAGAGGTGATTCATTCTCCCCGCCTCCTTCTGTGGCCAGCAATATCCACCCACATGTCATCTCCTTTGATCAGAAGCGTCTCTTCACATCACCCACTGAATGGAGTTGCTAAGCCTTTCTGTAGACATGAGCGAATGTACCGGATTTCTGCTTAGTTATTAAGATTCCTTTGTGGTGGACGGTGATGCTCTCCATTTCGCCGGAGTGTAACGATTCCAGTGGCTGCAGTTTTGGGCAGCATTATGCATTCATAATTATTTCAGTATTTTACGTCATTTCATGATAAACATAGTATCAAATAATGAAAGACTGAAAGGCCTTTGAGTTACAGTTACGACCGTCGGGGCTATTCTCGTAAAACTTGCAATATTTTTCTTACTTGCATATCTCCAACTTGCAATATTTTTCTTACTTGCATATCTCCAAATGAACTTATGCAACATTGCCCAGTGTATTAAAGCAAGCTATGTTTGTGTTAGAGTGGTTCGTGGTGGGAGGTTTCTGTTTCCTAACACCAGCAGTAACGACTTGGACCATCGACGGAAGGTCTTGTGTTTGTCAATTTTTTTATAAGTTGTATTTTAACAGAGTTCTGTAACATTCGCATTTGATCCCTGATCCCCTTTTCCTGCCGAGAGCAACCAGATTCAGGAGAGCTGTTAATCAGCTCAGTGGTCTGGTAAAACTAAGGTACACTTTTTTTTATCCAGAGGTCCTTCATTCCTCACACCGTTGGACTGTGGAACAGTCTCCCAGAGGAAGTCGTGCAATGGGAACTTCAGAAGTTCAAGCGAAGATGCAATGCATTACCACCCTAATACAGTTCCCCCTTGCATTTTAATAACTTACATTTTTATCTGTTTCTTAATTTGTTAATTTATTTTTTCTTTTCACCTCCTCTTATTTCTTTCTAATCAGCTTCATATTCTTTGGAAGCTAGAATCAGGTCAATGGCCCCTGTGCGCTTGTTCCATATGAATGTGGTTCATCTGAATAATAATGATGATGTTGAAGTTTAAACTTTCTATTTTTCCCTTTATGAAATTCAATTCGTCACAAAGAAGCTGGTTTACTGCATTCCTTCACAATCAGACGTTCATTGTTTTCCAAAATGTACACCATAGAAGTACAATCTTACAGTTTAATGCAGCGTTTTCTCTACGATAAGAGTGGTTCATAAGGAAGATGTCTATTTTCATTTCATCCGATTGTATTCTACGGTACCGAGAAACACTAAGAGTGCATAGAGGATAAGGCTTTATAGTTAATCTGTGCTCCAGCGAGCAATATCTGTAATCGTTTTATTTCTAGTGAAACAATTCACTCACGGAGGATTGAAAAAGACTACACGCGATTGATACCGAAGATCCCACTCCTAAATCCTGATTGTTCGACGTCAGGATGATGGATACGATCTTTCACAGGGCGCTCTCTCTCTCTCTCTCTCTCTCTCTCTCTCTCTCTCTCTCTCTCTCTCTCTCTCTGATATAGAAAGGCTGAATTAGGAGTTCATCCGGACCAAAGGGAAAAAGATACAAATATTTATGTAGAACTTACTGAAACAAATGGATATTAACATAGCAATAGTTTAAGCTTTAGAAACCAATAGGGTTATATTCTGAAGATTACTCAAGTACCACATTTTACTTTGATCCATATTATTGGCGGTGTTTTCTAGAATGTACTGAGGGCAACTGTTGAGAAGGGGGAGAGCGTTCAAGCTCTAGCAAAAGACAAGGCAGGCTGGGAAGGGGGTCAGATCTGATGAAAGTTTTTCTTGACAAGCAGAACTCGCACGGCAAACCCCGCCAATGTGAACACCCTTTCTGAGCAAAAATTTTTTTTCGACTAGACATTTTTAGTTCACGGGATCCGAATTAACTTACAGGTTAAAGGGAGACATAATCACTGGTTAAGGATTTCTTAACAGGATTATTGATTATCAAATAAATTCTAACATTGATAGATTATCAATGTTACCTCCGGTTCTGATGATGCTAGTTTGAGAGTCACAGCCCTGTTATAGCAAGTGATTCGTTTTTCAGTAATAATAGAAATCACTGTCCCTTTTTATAATATACCAGATAAAGCGTAATGCTAGCTTATTTTATTTTATACATTTAGCAGCATTCTGCTTCAATGCCAGGCATTACTGCGACGAAACAGCCATTAACAGTAAATGGTAAAAAGTGCCTCCACGCCTTCTCTACTCCCTGGAAATCAACCTGAGTATGAAAATAATAAAACAACTCTGAATAAGAAACAGCCTTGGCAAAGAATGGCACTGACAGAGATAAGAACTGTCTACCTGCAAAAACAGGCGATAATATGAAGTGGTAGAGTTTTGGACAAAGACACATTTGCCCACCAGCGCGCCACCACCAGCTAGCGCACGCGGCAGAAATCCTTTCATGTCTGGAAAATGACGAAAAAGAGTGATAAAGCATCAGCCAGCGTTTCATAACTCCTTTCGCCTCGTGCGCTTTGACGGAACAATTTCATTCGAGGACTTTTATCGAGAGGCACAAAGGACCCGAGACCAGGCGTGACGGGGATCTAATGTCTGCGCATGAATGAAAAATGCGACTGTATAAACGCTCACGCTGCAAGAATCCGGGAGCAAGCAAGCACAGGCGCCCTGAAGGAAAATGTTGGGAACCTCGCTGATTATTGCACGTTTGCCTTCCTTTGCAGCTTGCATTTGTCAGCTTTTGCGAGGGCAAAATTCTCTCCTGGTGGAGGAGAGAGAGAGAGAGAGAGAGAGAGAGATATATATATATATATATGTATATATATATATATATATATATATATATATATATATATATATATATATATATATATATATATATCTATCTATCTCTCTCTCTCTCTCTCTCTCTCTCTCTCTCTCTCTCTCTCTCTCTCTCTCTCTCTCTCTCTCTCACAAAGTAGCCACAGAACTTTGACTGTTCATATATATTCATATATCTGGGATTAGGCTCCACTAAGACGGTATGTTTTAGATACCATATCCTTTAATTTGCCAAGTGCAAGCTTTCAAAGACAGACTCTTCTTCTTCTTCAGGCACCGATACACTGAGGAGATGATACACGATTGGGTGTATATGTATATGTACTCTACCCAACATCTGTTGCATTCTATTCCTAATCCCTGGGGTGACCTATCAGTTGATCTTCGGCGGCCCCCTGCCCTTCCCCGCAGTCTTCTAGATCTCTGTGGTCGTATGCTTAATCTTTCATCATTTGGAATTATCCCCTTGCTGTCCATTTGTTTGTTTGTGTTATTTTAAATTCTAATTTATCATTTCACAAGTAATCTTGTCCTGAAAATGATTCCCAACATTGCCTTTCATAGTCTTTTCCATAAGAGTTGATGATGACGTTTTCCACGATCACCCTCGATGTTTTATTCTTGGTGTTATACATAAAGTCAGTATTTTTCCAGTTGATGTTATGGTTATTTTGTCATTCCAGCGGTGCCCTGCCAGTGCCGAGCCTCGGTTGCAATGGCCAATGTCCTGCTTATGCTGGTTTACTCTCTCCTTGCCCGATTTGCCCCTCTGACCAAAATATATTTCATCGTGAGTGTCACAAGGTGCTAGGTACACCCCATCCCACCTCTCCTCCCCTCCTATGGGTAACTTATTTTTGGTCACCTTATATCTATTTTTTTTAAAATTCAGGACTAACTAATGTTTTCCAATCGTTGTTTAAATCCTTAATAATGTTATTGTTTAGAACGACGATCATATTTTTCTTCTTTTTTCCAACTTCGTCATTGCTAGGTAACGCTACTAAGGGTTAAAGTAGCAAGACGAAGACCGAATAAACAAGAAATTTGCGATCGTAATTCCTAACAATAACATTATTAAGATTTAAACAAAGGGCTGAAAAATATTAGATAGTCCTGAATTAAAAAAAAAAAAATTAGAAATAAGGTAACCAAAAATAAAACATCCATAGGAGGGGAGCAGAAGAGGAGTGGGGTCTACCTGGCACCTGTTGACACTTATGATCAAGTATATTTTGGTCAGAGGGGCAAATTTTGGCAAGGAGAACATTGGCCATTACAGACAAGGCTCGGCACTGGCAGAGCACCCCTGGGATGATAAAAGAACAATAATATCAACTGGAAAATTTGGATTTTATGTATAATAGCAAGAATCAAACATTGAGGGCGACCTTAGAGAATGCCCCATCACCTCTTATGGACAATATATATATATATATATATATATATATATATATATATATATATATATATATATATATATATATATATATATAAGCGAATCCATTAGGAAAATGACAGGCAGAAGTTCAGTACCAAGCGCTTTTTTTGCGCCCCCGACGATGCGTTAATAAACGCGAAAGCGCTTGGTACTGAACTTCTGCCTGTCATTTTCCTGTGGATTCGCTTATACACTGAAGCCACGTGCTGCATCTACTGTGATTTTTAAGCATATATATATATATATATATATATATATATATATATATATATATATATATATATATATATATAATATGCAATCGCTATTTACAAGTGCACGTGAAAGTTCCATGAATTTAAAACTAAATGAAATTCGAAACTAAGTAAAATATGGTGAGTCGAGGCAGACCAGTCTCGCTGGAGAATCTCTGACCCTCTCTCTCTGCCTTATTGTCTCACTATTGCCTGACTTTAATCTCCCTTAGGTGCTGTCATTTTCATCTCCATATTCCAGCACCTGCATTTGTGGATGTCAACAAGATGGGAGGTGAAAAGCTGGCACGTAACGGACTATCGCCCACACCTGAACCGAGGCTGGAAGGCGGGAGATGAATGCTATATAAGGGAGAGGTCAGGGGTCAGGCAAGCAGTTCGTTACCAGCCTGGTTCAGAAGTAGAATCCTTGCAGGTCGGCAGTCCCACCTAAGATCCCTTGCCTTAATTACACAGTCTGGTCCTCACATCAAGCCAGCACATCCTTCAAGAAAGGTGCAGTTGGATTTGAAGTTTGTTACGACGCCAATTCTTCCACCATAATTTTCATGCATTCTAATATTCACGCCCAATGGAGTTTCTGAGAAAGTCCACGGTGCTCACTCCTGATCTTCCGACGTAGGAGTTTCCTTCAAGGTTGATACCTGAAGATTTGTGTGTCGTCGCGGGAAGATTTCTTGTATTTTTAACTATTTTCAGAGGTTCTATAGCCTCATGTGGTTATCCTCATAGTAAGATTAATGCTACACCTTCAGCGATTTTATCATAGATCGTGTTTTATTTGCTATTGGCACTATTTGATTTGTGACCTGCCGTAAGAGCAGTGCCAAGGAGCTGGTGATTAGCTCCTGTGAAATTTTCTTCTGATTTGTGTGATTATATTTTAATCAGTGAAAACTTTCTTTTCCTTTAATTTCCATTGCATTTACTGTTAGCATACTTTTTTTTTTTTACGTGCGTGGCCAAATCGGTCAGATGTCGTTCAAACTGTGATTAGAGATAGATATACCTTCCCTGCCACGCCCGTGAAAAAAAAAAAAAAAAAAAAAAATATATATATATATATATATATATATATATATATATATATATATATATATATATATATATATAGAGAGAGAGAGAGAGAGAGAGAGAGAGAGAGAGAGAGAGAGATATGATTTATATACATATGTGTGTGTTTTCTTATACTGAAACATGAAAAATCTATACAAAATTTTACTTTAGAATCATTTTAGTATAATTGGCCTGCAAATCAGAGATCCATGCAACATTTACATTTATTTCAAAATGAATACGGTACTTGTTCTTCAACTTCCCCTTACAAAATTTATATCACCATTTCACTATGAAATTTTATATTAGTTCGTTACTCAGAAGCTTTTCGTTTTCATTCATAACTTAATTACGACCGACAACTTAACGGTTACTAGTTTATTATAGAAATATTAACTGCAATAATGTGTGGAGGGATGAAATCGCGCTATAATTCTCATGCAAAACTATCTCTTGCTTTGGTTCATTAAAAACAATAATTGGAAATAAAACGAAAAGTTGACATTCAAACCCTAGGTTTAATTGAGTGAAGCAAGGACTCAATGAAATGAATTAGTAATACCTCTGCCGTTGCAGATGAACGCTCGTTCATAAATCGTTCCTCTAATCTCTTCATTTTGCTTTGATGGAAATCGTTCTCTGATAGCTACATTTGATGAGGGGGGGGAAAATGATTGTCCTTATACCCTAGCCTCATACTTAGTATATATTCCCTTAAAATCGGCCTTGGGTAAATTGTTTATCAAATATATATGGGCTACATTATGATAAGGATCCTACAATTCTTTTGCTTATGCATTTTGTTAACACACTCCCTGATACTTGATTTTCCTGTAATGTTTAAAGCCTATAACCGATCAGTAAACTAAAATGCTTAATTTCACCCATTTCGTCACTGGACCAGAATACGAACGTCGTTGATAAACTTGTTGTCCTTTGCAATACTTGCAAATTTGCACCTCACACAGTTCATGAACGTAAGATATTTGGCATGCCTATATTCATGTTGATAATCAATGTCGTTGCAGAATATGGTGGGGATTATATATAATAGTTATTATATGGAACTACCTGAGGTTAGTTTGTCCTGACGATGCTATTTTTCAGTTGACGATTTGCAAAGTCAGTTCCTTTCTCATATATATATATATATATATATATATATATATATATATATATATATATATATATATATATATTGGTTTCTTCCTGTGGGGAGATATGAACTGATTTTGCAAAGCTCCTCGACTGATGACAATTGTCTTATTAAAAACAGTAGAATAATTTTAAACAAGGACTAATGTTAGCGGTCTATTGTACTTGGTTCCATGATTTTACGCAACCTATTATTTTATTCTAAATTTAAATTTCCTTCATTTCTGGAAAAAATTCCTTCCAGATTAGCTCAGCTGATTATATATTCACACTAATGATCATTTATTTTATTGGAAATTAATAACGAATGTAAAGCTGAGCATTAGCTGTAAAGTGAATAATGCTTATCAGGATTCAGTCATTACAGCGTCATCAGTCACGAGGGATATAAACAGAACTATGAAACTGTAAACTATATCAGGCGTAAAGGTCCATTCCTCCTCTCAGAATCTATATTAACAATGCCTCTGAAGCCTCTTCCTAATTTCCTGAGGGGAAAAAAAGTTATTTTAAACAAGGATATGAAACGCAGAATTTAGATATGGCCCCCCTCTCTCGCTCTCTCTCTCTCTCTCTCTCTCTCTCTCTCTCTCTCTCTCTCTCTCTCTTACCGTCAGTAATATACACTTATACTTATTTGCCACTTTGCACCCGTTAATGTGAGGTTACGTGGCTGCAGACGACTCTACCCTTTTACATTTGAACTATGGATTCTTTACCACCCTCTTTTGTGCATCAGAATTACTGACTTCCCTTCCAAAAGAAGCACTGACAACTTCTAAATGCAGGGTTAACAACCACATTCTAAACCATTTATGTTCATAATTGACTAACATAAGGTTATTCCTGAACTGCAAAGTGTTGTGTTGAAATCCTTGACGAACAAAATATTTTTCATCGTCGAAATTGAAAGTGATAACAAGCTTCAACGCAAGATTTCTTTTCCACATTACTTTACCACGGATATATTCATAAAACTTCTAATAAGTTAGGAATCATTTTCTTTGAAGGAAACTGTTGGGCAGTGGTCATGCGATCTGTTTCTCAAAAAATGCCTAAATCTGCAGGTTTTTGAGATAATCGATTAGAGATCTGGTCGTAATCCCAAAAGACATCGGGTACCTCCTTACTATTTATAATAGCATTTAAATTAAACCACAAGGCTTTATATTACTGGGAGACTACTGTATATTCCTCTTATCAGAAGGATGAACGGGATAATATTAAACATCTTGTATTAACAGGTCAAAGGATCAGAGTAAACAAACATTGTCATGGTCGCAGTGTCTGCATAAATCCTGAGATCCTAATTGTTTATGATTCCGAAATTAATACTAATCTATATCACGAACTTTTTTTCTATGTAAACTGGATATAAACACTTTTACAATGAAAGAGGGTGAAACTATTTCACCAACGATTTTCTTTTTATGAACAGGACAAAAGATACGTACATACGAATAAACACAATAAGTCAGTTCCATATTCATAACTCCACACTGCATTCCTTACATAGAATTCATTAATTCATTAACAAATAACTTATTTCCATCTAAATAACAGGATTCTCCTTCAGGAAATTATCACCACAATAAAGAAAATCTGGTTGCAATTATATTTAAGGAGAATAATCTGCAACTATATTTGAAATATAAAGATAAAATTCAGTTCCTCGTTGCGTGGTGATCATCTGCAAATGTCAATTTAATCATATCTTTCGATCATATAAGTATTGATAATTTTATTAGGAATAAAATCAGTTTTATTTTTAGGGTGAAAATTATTTAAAGTTACAGTGAGAGAGAGAGAGAGAGAGAGAGAGAGAGAGAGAGAGAGAGAGAGAGAGCTATGGGAACCGTAAGGACAAGGCTCAAATCTTTTTGGGAGAAGAAGCTCGCACAACCACTGCCGGTTGGATTTCCGGTCTTATGAGACTTTTATGCTTCGTGGGAGTTCTGAGCTAATATCTGCAGCTGTCGTTTTATAAAATTTAGTTGATGATATCCTAAGACAACTCTCTCTCTCTCTCTCTCTCTCTCTCTCTCTCTCTCTCTCTCTCTCTCTCTCTCTCTCTCTCTCTGTAACTGGAAATCATTTTCGAAAAATTTTTTATTCTAATAAAATTATCAATTTTAAAAAGATATGATTAAATTGACATTTGAGATGATCACCACACAACGAGGAACTGAATTTTATCTTTATATTTCAAATATAGTTGTAGATTATTCTCCTTAAATTTAATTGAAATCAGATCTTCCTTATTGTGGTGATAATTTCCTGAAGGAGGTTTTTATTCTTTTAAAGTTCCTTAAATTTTGCTGTAAATCCGTAGTAGACCTAATTCTGCATCATAAGTTAAAATTATCTTATCCATGAATCCTAGTTTTTTTTGCAATGAAGATTATAATTAAGAATCCTGTCATGAAGGTGGAAATAAATTATTTGTTAATGAATTAATGAATAATGTATATACGGCAAGTTACTGCAGCTGAATAAAGGAGGCATCATCAATACACTCACAGGATAATTTACCATTTCCTGAAAAGTCCTATTCAGTAGTAACTGAACTGAGTATCTGACAACGCTGTACTTGCGGTCAATGAACCTGACTGTTCTTAGCCAGGCAAAATAAGTCTAATCCTTCGGGCCAGCCCTAGGAGAGCTGTTAATCAGCTCAGTGGTCTGGTTAAACTAAGATATACTTTGTGTACTGATAAACTGGAGTCAGTTTAAATCTTGTGTTAATCCAGTACCCGAAGATATTTATGACATATCGAGAGGGCTGGACAGTTCTGGAATCAACCTCGTAATCGAGTTTTCTGTACAGAGTTTAATGATGTATGAAACTTTCAGCCACTGCCCATGAAACTCTTAGCCGCAGACCATGAAACTCAGCCACAGTCCGGCGGTGGCCTCAGCCACGGTCCATGAAACTCTTAGCCGCGCCCCATGAAACTCAGCCACGGACCGGTGGTGGCTTGTGTTGTTGGTACCTATAGTGGTGCCAAAAGTACGATTATGGCTAAATTTAACCTTAAATAGCATAAAAACTACTGAGGCTAGAGGGCTGCTATTCGGTGTGTTGGATGAACTGAGGGTGGGTGATCAGCATACCAATTTGCAGCCCTCTAGCCTCAGTAGTTTTTAAGATCTGAGGGTGGACAGAAAAAGTGCGAACGGACAAACAAAGCCATCTCAATACTTTTCTTCTACAAAATGATTAAATCAAGAAACAATATGTAAATGCAGATAGGATTTCAAAAACTAATCCTGGCGTAATGACCAATTTTCAATACGCATATCCCGGATTGTGAGGTCATAATATATTAAAGCGTGGTTCGATCATTGCATGCAAATCCAGGATACATAGTTTATTACGAGACGAAGCTGGTTGTATTAGCAATGGAATCTGTGTGTGATCCTTGGCAATGTGCCTGTTACCACTGCCTATGCTCAACTTTGTAATATTCAGTGAAATATCGAATAAATGATATGAAAGTCTTACAGTGACTCCAGAAATGGTCAGCCTTTGGTTGCAAATACCAGCATCAGCAGAAGAAGAAGTTTCACAAATAACAATGATTAACAAGTAAACAATGCGCCGAAGTATCTCCGGCGCAATCGAGTTTTCTGTACAGACGCTACAGTATATAATCAAGGCTACCGAAAATAGATCTATCTTTCGGTGGTCTCGGTATAATGCTGTACGAGCCGCGACCTATGAAACTTTAACCACGGCTCTGGTGGTGGTTTATCCTATGTCGTTGCCAGATGCACGATTATGCTTAACTTTAACCTTAAATAAAATAAAAAAAACTACTGAGGCTAGAGGGCTGAAATTTGGTATGTTTGATGATTGAAGGGTGGACGATTAACATACCAATTTGCAGCCCTCTAGCCTCAGTAGTTTTTAAGATCTGAGGGCGGACGGTCTATCCTATATCGTCGCCAGATGCACGATTATACCTAACTTTAACTTTAAATAAAATAAAAACTACTGAGGCTAGAGGGCTGAAATTTGGTATGTTTGATGACTGAAGGGTGGACAATCAACATACCAATTTGCAGCCCTCTAGCCTCAGTAGTTTTTAAGATATGAGGGCGGACAGAACAAGTGAGGACGGACAGACAAAACCGGCGCAATAACTTTCCATTACAGAAAACTAAAAATGAAGTTTCATCTTCCGCAGTATAAAGTAGGTGACGTTAGAATGTGTCAGAGATTCCCTTAATGGGAGTTAATTGGTGTATGGGAGAGACGCCAGCTGCCCCTGACCTTTAACCTCCGTCGCCAGACTTGGAGATTTGGGTCACTTTGCAGCTTTCCAGATTTTCACGTCAGACTCACTATTGAGTTTTCCGTTGTGAGGTGCAGTTAGTTCTGTTTGCATAATACCATTTTTTTTCTGGTTGTGCTTACGTATGTAAATGTCTGGATTTAAAATTTTAAAATTATTTCTGACGCACACACACAAACGGATACTCCCCCCATACGCACACACTCACACACAGATATATATATATATATATATATATATATATATATATATATATATATATATATATATATATATATATATATATATATATGTATAACTGAATATATGTAAAATATGGAACGTGATGAATATATAAATAAAGATCAAATCCACGAAGGGCGGAAACACTGGAGTGCTGCGAGGCCTTTCGACGCTAGGTCCTTTACTTAGCTAAGTAAAGGACCTAGCGTCGAAAGGCCTCTGCAGCACTCCAGTGTTTCCGTTCTTCTTGATTTTATCTTTTTATTTATATATATATATATATATATATATATATATATATATATATATATATATATATATATATATATATATATATATATGTGTGTGTGTGTGTGTGTGTTGCGTATTTCAAATAAAGAAAACTGTTACTGAAAATTAAACAGGAGAAAAAATCTATTTCAGCCTCCATCGAACCTCCAGAGAAAATATCAGAAATTTCAACATTCATTCAAACAAACGACGAAACGAAGCATTTGCACATTTAAAACCAGGTGAATTTACAAGTATTCAGAAAACTGTCCACCGTCTACGCTATTTCAAAAACCACAGAGGTCAGAACGAATAAACCAGTATTTTGATTACCGAGATTCAACCACTTCTCTGACTACAAACTATTTTTCGCTGCGCAGACAGAACGGTTTGTTAGCTAACTGTCTATTGATAAAGGCAATGACGTTATTTACTTTTCATTTGCCCGGCAAAGCCAAAATAGTGCAATAGCGCGTGGAAGAAAACGAAATATAAGTTGCTGAATTCTGTTCGGGAGAAAGATTTGCAAATAGCCTGAAGGCCAGAATTGTATTGAGTATTCAGCTCTGCATTCAACTCTTTCGTTTATCTTTGATGTGATTTTGATTCCGCAGATACATGGAATTGAAAAAACAAATACTGATGGGAAAGCAACTCTTTGTTCTGTAGTTATAAGTGTTGACCATTGCCTGACATCTCAAAGATTAAAAAAAGTGTTTCATGCGGATATTAGGGAGGAAGAACCACATTAATTTTTTTTTTTTTTTTTGCGGGATAGGGAATGTCACCCAGAGAAAGAGTGTTCCTAAAATACATTTCTTTCTAAGTAGCAACAATTAAAACCTGGGCGATAAGCTGTGATATGGCTTTCACGTAGCTATAAGAGTAGCAGTTCGGTATTGATATTAGTTCCACGTATTTGCTTTTGCATGAAATACCACTTGATACCAAACGTAACTCGTCGAACCCCCTTTCACAATCTGCTCCGCTCACCTGTGTGTTGCAATCTCTGATCTTGAATGGTTAATGTCTTCCATTCTGCGACACCTCTGTAAAAATTCTATAAAAAATATGTCTTAGACTGGTTTGTTCTCTGTGTTCCACTGATTTTAGGAAGAAGAAGATAAATTAAAAAATTATGGAAAACAATCATGAGTTTTACCCTGAAGAGAGTGAAAATAATAAAAAAAAAAAATCTCTCAGTCAGAAATGATCTAAACTGGGATTGCCATCATAGGGAAATTAAACTATAATAATAATAATAATAATAATAATAATAATAATAATAATAATAATAATAATAATAATAATAATAATAATTATTATTATTATTATTATTATTATTATTATTATTATTATTATTATTATTATTACGGCAGGAATAACAATATATAACTTTGAATAACTATGAATATTAATTTTTTTTATCATGAAAAATCAAACAAAAGCATTCCACAATTTGAACTGAAGCATTTATATTCTTGAAACTAGCAAACCTTCAATATTCCCGTGGCTTTGATTAACGGCTGGAAAATTGGGCTAAAGATTTAAAAGGGTAAAAAGCTGGGAAATATGGGACCCATACAGGTGACACGACGCCTGTTCAATTAGTGATATCGAGTTCGGAAACCCAAAAATAAAAAGCAATAAAGCGTCCAATGACTGGAGCATTCTCCCGTTCAAATAAAAAGAAAAAAAGTATATCGGAATTTTTATCGGACATTAAAGAGAGAATACAAAACAAAAACCAATCAAACTATGGTAAATTACATCGACAAATATTCTAACTAATTGGATTTGCAGCGAAAATACAAAATATAGCGAAGCTGAATTACTAGACAAACAACTAAAAAATGGGCCGAAGTTTCTTCGGCGCAATCGAGTTTTCTGTGCAGCGTATGACCAAGGCCAACGAAAATCTTCTCGGTGGTCTCAGTATAATGATGCATGGGCCGCGACCCATGGAAACTTTAACCACGGCCCGGTGGTGGCTGTCCTATATCGTTGCCAGACGCACGATTATGGATACCTTTAACCCTAAATAAAATAAAAACTACTGAGGCTAGAGGGCTGCAATTTGGTCTGTTTGATGATTGGAGGGTGGATGATCAACATACCAATTTGCAGCCCTCAAGCCTCAGTAGTTTTTCAGATCTGAGGGCGGACAGAAAAAGTGCGGACGGACAGACAAAGCCATTTAAAGAGTTTTCTGTTACACAAAACTAAAACTATGACTAAGAAGGAA
Organism: Macrobrachium rosenbergii; assembly: GCF_040412425.1. NCBI lineage: Eukaryota > Metazoa > Arthropoda > Malacostraca > Decapoda > Palaemonidae > Macrobrachium > Macrobrachium rosenbergii. The sequence goes on from NC_089771.1 coordinate 6,640,724, forward strand.
GAATGTTTGTACTTACATTAACCTGTGACATTTTTTGTTGTCCATAATTGTTTATGAAGCTCGCTTGATATTTACTATCCTGTAATGACATTTGAGATGACCACAGGTGTTAATCCTACATTCAGGTTGCTTGCACTGATGTGCATAAACTTGCTTGCGTATAGTCACTAACATCCATCGGTTGATTTTAATTCTACGTCGAGAGGATGAACCCCATAGGAATATGTACAGTAGAGTCGGAATCTACTCATGTCTCTATTTGCAGCCCTTTAATCTCGGCATCAAACCTAAAAGGCTCTCATAATGCACACACACACATATATACATAATATTATATAAA